>NW_027462239.1:0-39197 GCF_050947455.1 Rhinoderma darwinii
GATCCACGGGTAAACCCATAATGTTGAGAGAGTGAGAGAACTGTTTGAGGCTCTGACACTGCCAAAGCAGGTAAATATACGTAAAGTGCAAGCTACCCCTGAAGCGAGCGGAAATAGACTAGTAGACAAGGCTGCAAAAGCTGCGGCTCTCATGTCCCTCATAGAGGAGGACGTAGTGTTCTTGACCAGCATAGTATCTGGTCCCATAGACATGATAATATTAAGTAGACTACAAAGTCAAGCCATATAAGAGGAAAAAGGACATTGGCAGACAAAAGGTGCCAGTGAAGGGGAGGATGGAATATGGAAGGTGGGAACAGGATGTGCCTACCCAGAGTCCTCTTCCCCATGATAACCCAACTAATGCAACGCAGGTGTCAAGAGAAGGAATGAGTGCAATGGTGACCAAATGGTGGGTACCCCCGGGGTTCAGCAAGTGCTGTTGCCAGATTTGTCCAGAGGTGCATGATATGTGTCTGCCATAACATAGGCAAAACTGTGCGGGTTGCAAAAAGGCATATGATAAAGGCAGATTACCCATATCAGCGATTGCGGATTAACTCCGTTACCAAAGGTGGGACAGTATGAACATGTACCGGTCCGTGTAGATCTGTTCTCTGGGTGGCCTGAGGCGTGGCCAGTAACGAGGGCCACAGCAAAAGTAACTGCTCTCAGAAGTGGTATGTAGATATGGGGTCCCTGAGACAATAGAAAGTGATAGAGGAACTTACTTTACTGGAGAGGAACTCCAAGACATCCTGCAGGTCCTGGGCATAGAGCAGCTTTTCACACCCCGTATCCCCAGAGCAGTGGGAAGGTAGAAAGGTGGAATGGGACCTTGAAGTTAAAGATCCAGAAGGTCATGGCTGAAACCCATAAACCCTGGACTGAGTGCCTGCCTATTGCCCTCTGACCTGGGCAGTTAGGTGGGAGCTCTGAAGAAACAGCTCACGCAGATGTATAAATATGTTTATGATTCCATTCCAGATCCTAAGTGATAGGAGGACATTGTTTACAGCCGGGGACTGGACGTGTTTAAAGAGACAACGTAAAGCACTAGAGCCGCACTGTGACGTCCGTACCAAGTCCGACTCACAACTTCCACATCCGTTACATTGGAAGGAAAGAACTTGGACACGCCGGTCACTGCTGAAAGGTCCTCAATCACGATGTTGAACTATGAGTCTCGTCAAGCTCCAGCTGACCACCATCTTCTCTGTCATCTCTACATTACCTATTGTCTAAATGATGAGCTAGAAGAAGAGTTTAATGACACGTTTATCAAACATCAAGTGATATCAGTATTGACTACATTGATGGACTCCACTCCCCTCTTTCTTCAAAAACGATGCCAGATCTGAAGATAGATGAGGTTATTGCCTTGGCCTTGCGGTCCCATCTCTTTTCTCTAGCGCTTAACCCTTACTCTCCTGGAGTTGTCGCTCTTGTAATAGCAGCGTGGGAATTGGTTCCCTGGCTGTTTTACCGTGTAAGATATTCAGAGAGGGAAGCGCTGCGGAAAACAGATCTCAGGCCAGGAATACCGCCGTCTATGATTAGATGTTACCCCAATGACAGTGTGTGATGTGTAAACAGAGGTCAGGTTAATAAGAATGTCATGTTGTTTGATGCTGTAAACCTCACCGATTGTGAGGGAAGACACACAAAATATGTATAGTCTGGGGATAAGAGCAACTGGCAGCTCCTAGTGCTCAGAGACAGCTAGAAAATGGATGACGCAGAGCCTAGAAGGTGCAATACGAGGTCATCTAACTAATAACGGGGGTGGCATCGATGAATGCCACCGGACGGGACATGATCTTGTCCTCCTGGATTGCAGGAGTGTTTAATCACTCTAGGGATGTGCTTCACCCAACATGTATGTCATATATGTGGGTACGAGGCATATAAGTGGTTGCCACCCAGGAGACCAGGAGTATGTACCCGAGCCAGACCACAATCAGCTACTTAGATAGAGATATTTTATGTTTAAACTTGTAACATGTTTTATTGCAAAAGTATCAGCAGTCAAGAAAACAGCACAGGATATAAAAGTGCATGAGGTCCAGACCACCCACCACCCCAAGAACCGAGGTGGGAGGAAACATTCAGAGCCACCTGTTTACGTGACACTAAATGCTTCCATACCTGATAAAGTTATCTGTCAAGCCGTAGAAAACCACCAAGATAGATGGTATTGCCCGAATTGTGAAACCTGTATTTCCCTAAATCTTCAGGTGTGTACAGTATGTAACGCTGTGCACTCACCTATTGCTAGACACGTATCCTGAGTATTCATCTCGGGGGGAATGGCACGACGAGGTGCCCTGGTTTAGGGGAGCTAACCAGAACGTAATCTCGGACGAATATTCTAATACATGGCTAAGCAAATTTATGTTCAAAAGAAGGGAATTGTCAAAAATATTTTTAATTATCTTTATATGTGTGAACATATATTGCTTTTGTGAAGGTGATTAGAATATGTTTAAAAGATAACATTTTGCATGGACTCCATCTTGTATGGTAGGTATCCATTTTGGATCATTGGAATCTATCTTTTGGCCTGAAGGAGCCATCTTGAGATTAATAAGTAAAAAGTAAATGTCATCAGCGTCCTGAAGCAATTCTATGTTATGTGTTCTTGAATTGAATGTTTTATTACTCTTGTAAGGAGCAGATCAAATAACCTTGGTGGAATGGACAATGACATTGTTTACCATATGTCAGCCTGGAAGAAGCCCTCTGTTTAATTAATTTAAACTTATCTGCAGTCTCCATTCTCTAGAGAGATAAGAAGTAGAGACACATTAACTTGTGTATCTGAAATGTGTGTCCTTCCCATGGGACAAGGTTCAGGCCACCGGGGGCTTGGAGGGTGAAGAATTATTATAATGCATTGAAATAATTCTTATTGGCTGAATCAGAGTCATTATCATATTGTAGATGATTGGCTGAAACCAAAGCCGACACCTCTCCGGTTATTATACCATATGTGGAGTTTTGGGATATTACCATATATAGAATGTTTATGTGCAAGTATAAGGTCACCACCTACTCTCATTTTCCTATAAATAAAGATGGATCCGCCCCCTAGGGCAGAGACTGTTTGAACACTGAAGCTGCGTGTCATGGTCTTGTGATCGCAATGAGGTCACTTTACGCCTTGATCTCCATGCAGGTTCAAATCAGGTGGGGGGGGGTGCGAGCTCGGAGAAGCAACAGATACACTGAGACGTTTCTCAAGGTAAAAATCCTTCTAATTTATTGAACTACAGTGCTCGTATTTATAGCATCAGACGAACAAAGAACATTCCATAACATATGAGTCATCTGTATATTCAAGCCTTACATCTTCCTTTCCCATAAAGCTCATTGGTGGAGCACCAGGTATTCCCTTAGGTTTCCTTTATGCTTAGGGGGGTGGTCAAGTGATTGACCACCATCTGTTTGCAATCTCAATGGACGGCAGAGCATTTGCAAACTATTTCCTCTCTTAACCTTTCTAAAATACCCATTCTATTGTAACACATGTTTCTCCTTTATAACCTTTCACTCCTTATGGTCCCAAATACATTATGCATGAATATATATATATATTCATGCCACAACAATCCCTCCTTTTGTGATTTTACCAACACCTAAATTCCAATGCTACTTCTATCTCCGGATAGCAAGGCTTCGATCCATTTCTTCACTTGATTCACACAGGTATGTAGGTGGGGTAATCTCACAATATTCTTTCATCATAATGTATAGGCCTCTGATTGAATGCTTCCCTTATTTTACCAAATGCATAACAATTAAAACATGTAAGCAATACAAATAATATCATTAAACAAATCAATGGTTGGAAAAGCACATGTAATATTTTAGTAGCTGTAGGTGAGAATCCTGTAAAAACGTCATACCAGTGATGGGCACTAGCATCTTTAATTGCTGATGACAAATGTATCACTTCCCTAGCTGCTATTGTAGCCAATATTTTCACCTTACTTAGAGTTACATTATGGGCTTGGATTAGTTTTTCAACTTCTCCTGATCGTTGTAACACCTTTTTCAATTCGTCTAAAGATAAACTAAAATTTCCATAGGGCAAAGGTTCAGGTACCCATATAGTGGACATTATTTCTTCTAAAGTAGGCAGGAACACTATAGTTTGGTTCCCCCAAGTCAAATGCGTCACATTGTATAGACATCCTGAAAATGGTCCTGTGAGTTTAAACTGGCTAAGGGTCTGCTTGTTGTTAGTTATTAAACATACATGCTGTGGACCTACTTCAATATAAACCTGTAGGTTAGCTTCTGGGATTATAGTGAGTGTGCATACATTATCCTGGTGCTGCATTAGACAGGGTTCATATATCCCTGACTGTTCATTACATACATATCCTTGCTCTGTTAATTGGCACAAATCTATATTCCTTGTCTTATTTTGAGAATCTATGTGTGTTCCTTTCATTTCCGGCATCCAATATTGTCCTAATAATGTCATCGGATCAATCATTACCATTGGCATAACAATAAATTTGCATAATAGAGTAGGATTTTTCACATTAAATGCTATTAGTCTTCCTGCACACCATTTAGGTGTACACTCAGTATACTCAGGCTGGAACAATAACCACGTATCATTTCTCTTTCCTATGGGCAGAATGTCTGTCCATTGCCTAACATGACTACTAAACAATTTATTCTTAAAATTATTCATCTGTTCTTAAGCGTACATACTGTCCAATTTACAAAAGTTGATACATTCTGTAATGTTCTATATTCGGTTAGCATACTTTCATTAAAAACATTTAGAAACAGTTCATCTATAGCTAACCCTTTTTGCTGTAAGTCAAAGGTAGTAGGTAACCATGACGCACCTATCCTTAATGCAGTAGATGTGTCATCTCCCACTGAGTTTCATTTGTTCATAACTGTTTCTAACTGTATACCATTCAATACTCCTAATCCCGTTCCTACCCCTCCTAATAGCGGGTCATACCATTCTCTTTTTTGTCTATGACAGCTGGGGGATTCAGGGAAGGAAATATTGAAGTGTACATTCTTTTTCTGCTGTTGGGTTACAGCGCTCTTACAAGTGTGTGGGATTCTTTACAGACTTTGTACTGTTATATGTGGCTTAAAACTATCTCTTAAAATTGTTATCAAGAATACAAAATATATTCTATTTCTTATTTCGCTATTATTCATACATAATATCATCCCATCAGTTTCTTTTATTACAATCGTAGAGTTGAGCCTCTCCTTGTTACATCTTTCATAAGTCTTATTTATCATTTTGTTTCTATTTTTACTGGTTGTATATTTCTGTAGATACTGTAAATCTGGTTCATAACAACAAAGCAACAGCCCCGGCGTCTCTTCTTGTATGCTAATGTTGGCTGTTTTGTCTATGTGAAGGTACACAGTCCCTCCATGTGGTCCTTTTTTCCAAGTCCCTTCGGTTGTAGTCACATTTGTAGTATAACACGGGGCATTGGCCTTACAGGTGTAGTTACCCTGCTTTCTATCCACTGTGGCATTTGCCCACCCTGTCCTGAACTGTTCCAGTGATTCTGTACTGATTACGTGTACAGGAGTAGCAGTTCTGCCTTTTTGTATAAGAGCACACGCAACAACCGCCGCAACAACCGCAAAGATCTTCATTCTTCTGGCTGAAGAACCTTTTTACAATGACTGGCGTGAATCCAGCTTGCCTTTCCTTCGAGCTTCACTGAGGTGCTTGTAACGAGTAGGACTTGAAACGGTCCGTCAAATCTTGGCTCAAGGCTCTTCCTCACGTGTCTCTTAACAACGACCCAATCTCCTGGTTCTAGCTTATACGTCCCTTCAACTGAATCGGGATCTGGAATGGAAGCAAAAACTTGTGCATGCACCTTGGTCAATTGTTTGTTCAGCATTGATACATACTCTGTTAGTCTACCATACTGCATTTGGAGCACCTGTGGAAAATAACATCCTAATCTGGGAGCCGACCCAAATATGATCTCATATGGGCTGAGACCTGTTCTTTTTGTGGGCGTGTATCTTACTGAGAACAAGGCTAATGGTAGACACTCGGTCCATGGTTTCCCGGTTTCTACCATTGCTTTTTAGATTTTCAATTTGAGAGTCCCATTTAGTCTCTCAACCTTCCCACTGCTTTGTGGATGGTATGGTGTATGTAGGGCTTGACTTATGCCTAGAGCTGACAACACATGGTTCATGATTTCACCCGTAAAATGAGTTCCTCTGTCGCTCTCGATCACCTCTGGAACTCCATATCTGCACACCACCTCGTTGATCAGTTTCTTTGCTGTGGCTACGGCTGTAGCTTTGGTTACTGGAAAAGCTTCTGGCCATCCTGAAAAGAGATCAATACAAACAAGCACATACTCATAGGTACCGACTTTGGGTAGTCGAATATAGTCTATCTGCAGTCTCTGGAACGGATATATAGGTCTGGGTGTGTGCTTCTGTGGTACTTTTACTGTTCTTCCAATATTATGTGTTGCACAGATCATGCATCCTTGTGTAAAACTGCTGGCCATCACACTAAACCCTGGGGCATACCACACCTTGTTTACCAAGTCCATCATTGCCGTTTTTGACTGGTGTGTCTCTCCATGTGTTATTTGGGCCATCATTGGGAACATTGTCTTAGGCAGGCACAGTTTATTCTGACACTGCCAGAGGCCATCTTTTCGTAGCGTTGCTCCTTGGGCCGTCCACTTGTCTTTTTCTTCTTTTGTTGCTTGTCCTTGAAGTTTTTGCAGTAGTTCCGGGCTTACAGCTGGTCTTGTTTCCTCTGGATCTTTTATCTGACATACGGCTGCTAACACGGGTAGCTTCTGTGATGCTTGCTTTGCCGCTTCGTCTGCCAGGGCATTTCCCCTTGCTTCTGGTGTGTTGGCCGTAGTGTGAGCTTTTATCTTTATTACTGCTACTTCTGTGGGTAACATCCGGGTCTCCATCAAGTATTTTACAAAGTCTGCATTCTTTACAGGTGTACCTGCAGAGGTCAAAAATTGTCTTGCCCTTCATATGGGGCCATAATCGTGTGCAATCCCAAATGCATATCGAGAGTCAGTGTATATATTTGCTGTCTTTCCTTCTGCATGTTGGCATGCTGCTGCCAGGGCCTTAAGCTCCGCTTCTTGTGCTGAGCGGGACGCTGGTAAGGAGGCTGCTTCTAGGACTACATCTTCGGTGGTTACTGCATATCCTGTAAGAAAAGATCCTTCTACAAAATACCTTGAACCATCCACAAAGAGTATTAGGTCTGGGTTTTGGAGTGGGGTATCTTTTACATGTGCAAACCCCACTGTTTCCTGGGCCATAAGGGCCATACAATCATGTTCATCAGTTTCAGGCAAAAATTGTGACCATACTTTACCTACGTCTTCTCCCCCTTGCTCCAAAGGCAGTAAGGTAGCTGGGTTCAATGTAGTACAGCGGTGTAAAGTAACCTGCTCAGGAAGAAGAAGTGCACAGATTAATCTCAAATGTCTTGCTGTTGACAAATGCTTAGGTTGTACTTGAGTAAAAATAGCAGTAATATCATGTGGTACAAAAACTTGGACTGGAAATGCCAAGACCAAATCTGAGGCCTTGTTTAACATTGAATTTACAGCAATGATAGCTCTCACACATGATGGGGAACCTCGGGCCACAGGGTCTAGTCTAGCTGAATAATATGCTACCGGGCGCTGCTGTGGTCCATGACTTTGTGTGAGAACTGCAGTGGCATGTCCATTTTGTTCAGTACAGTACAAAGTATATGCTTGCGTAGAGGTACTCCATGGATTGGTGTCACAAGCCGCTACCAAACACAACTCCTCCTCATTCAGCTGATAATCCAGAATACTTTGAGAATCTCACTTTTATCAGGTTCTGCAAATACTTGATTAATAAAAATAAAACATTCCTAAAAACTTTACATCAAATTAACAATGTCCAGACAAGTTTTGTTTTGCCTTCTCCCTCATCTAAATCCATAAAAACTCGTGTGAGTGACGTCACATCGCCTCCTGTGTAACTTTGCTGGAGGGGGATGGTCTCTTACACATAAACCAAAATTGTACCTGATCAGTTCCTACACCCTTCCCCCCTTTGTGGACTCTGCGAGAGTAATGTAGCAGAGTTCAAAACTACATCTCAACATAACACTAATTTAACCCCCTGTAATGTACAACAGCCTGAAATAAAAATGACTTTTTCCTGACAAACATTTGATCTTTACAATGACATAATTTCTATGTGAAATCAAAAATAAAACAATTGTAGTTAGTTATTCAATAAAACAGAAAATATTATCTCTGATAACATTAATTACTGCAAACCAATAAACAGTATATAAAAATAGGGAACGGTGGGGGCACATACATTTTCAAAACCCCGTGTCTCACAGTATCTGTAGTTTAATACATCTGAATTAACATCAAAACACATGAAATCTGATCACATCATAACACATAAATATCGTAACTTTTATAACCAACAGCGCATGCGCAAAAGAGAAGAAATTTATTTAGGTTTGTAGACATTACTGATATATATATATATCTCAGCAGTGCATATTGAGATCCCTTTGTCTCATCAGCCCTGCAGACTGCACCCAGTCAGCCCCCTCCTCCTCCTCCCAAACACAGCACACTTTAGGGGGGAGGGAGGGGGGTCACAAACTCACAGCTTCTCACAACTTCTAGTCTCACAATCTTAACACTTTCAATGCCGGCAAAACAACATACGTATCTGCAATCATTCATCACACCATCTCTATATTATGATGACGTGTTGTTTCATCAGTGAACTAGACTGGAACTTCTGTAAATAGAAAAAAAACCACTACAAATGACAAAATTAACAAGGTGATTATTTCATACTGATTTGGTTGGGCCGGGCGTGGCCACATCAGGGGCAGGGGGGGGGCAGCCTCTCCCATTGGAAACACAGTGCGCAGGGGGTTTCCCACCAACAATGAGGACACACTCAACATGAGGTACGGACGCCATTACCGGGCGTCGGCTGGTCCTGTTTTCTAATACATACAATACCTTTCTTATTCCTAACTTCCTCTTCTGCAAATCCCTCTAAAGCACTTTTCATCAACTTTCTACCTTCCAACTTCCCTTTGTTCTCCAGAATACCTTTTTCCCAATCTGCGGCTTGGAGCCGCCCTCCTCTTTTTCCCTCTGCCAGTTTACATGCCTTGATCAGGGCAAGCAACTCTGCACTCTGTGCAGAGTGTATGACAGGATCAAGGGTCTCATAATATAAGACAGAGGTGTCTGGTGGTTTGGCTGTGAAGGACTGCTTATACATTATTACATTTATCACTTTTCCTGATTCAATCTACAAAATGACACAAAGTTATACAAAATATCTATATCAGCATTCAATGTTGTGTCCATTCATTTAAAGAACAAGATGACATTTCTTATCTCACTAGCAGCTGTTCTTCACCTCCCCCTTCTCTTATCACACTAGTTGATTCTAAATTATACCATATGGGAATTTACTATAAGGTCATTTGCAACATTAAAACAACTACTACTTCTATAACTTCCTTTGCTTTAAACTTTACTTTATAAAATATGAATTTCCTCTGACAACCTCCTCGTACTACTTCTATAACTTCCTTTGCTTTAAACTTTACTTTATAAAATATGAATTTCCTCTGACAACCCTTTATCTTTCAACCATCCACGTTTTGTGTCACAACATTCATTCCATTTGTCTGCGTCTAACCGTCCATGGGATTCTAGACCACATGCTTTCATTATTTTTTTTATTTTTTTTGTTTGTTCCCTGCGTTGCCTTTTTACCTTCTCTTTCTGCTACTGCCTGTTTGGCTGTCAGTCCTTGTGGGTGCTCATCTCGTAATAGGAACACCAAGTTCCCCATTGTTCACTAGTTATAAGTGGGCGCCTATGGGCAGACCCTAAGTTATGTAGGGGGTAATTTTCCTGATAGGTGAATTCCTTTCTCACCTATTTTAGACAGTTACTTATCCCCTCGAAACTTCTTAATAGGAACACCAAGTTCCTCATCTTGTGACTGTAAGTGGTGGCCTTTTTGGCACACCCTAAGTAATGCAAGGGGTAGTTTTCCTGATAGGCAAATTTCTTTCTTGCCTATTTTCGACAGTTACTTATCCCCTTGATACTTCTTATTTTGTTACAGATTTTAGCTACTGACAGATGAATTCCATTCTCATCTATTTTAGACAGTTTCTAGTTTTCCGTACTTACTTTTTCTACTCTGGCCAGAGAATCTTCCCCTTTTACAGTCCTTTTATAACTAGCTTACTTTCTTCGTCTGAGACACCACTCGAGTACGTGCCCTCCGCACCATAAGAGTAATATGATCCAAATAATAAGGCAAACGTAAAATCAAGCTGTTCTTTTGACATGCCGGATTATCAGATTGCAGAAAATTATGGAATTTTGAGCTGAAAATCAGTGCATGATAATCCCCGCAAGTACTCCAATCGTGTACACACATTTTCGGTATTTTGCCGGATTATCAGATTGCACAAAATTTTCGATTTCCGGGCTAAAATTTAGCCTATCATAATCCCCGTAGTCACCTGAAGCATGTACACATGTTTCTGGTAATTTGCCGGATTATCGGAAGTTTTTTCCAAAAAACAATTTCCTTATTCTAAAATGCATTTGTGACACAAAACTGGGTTTCTACAACATTCATACAAATACTGTCATGGAGATCAGGCACTTTATCCTGAGGGTAGGATTACATATAGACTTGACCAGATTTTTACACTAAAAATACCCTCATGTGGCCCCTCTATCCCTCAGGAGTACTACCGGGAAGGTGACCTACCAGACAGGAAGGTGCAGAGCAGAGTTTGTAAGAATTAAGTCTTCATACCTTACTGCAGCAGTGGTCTGCACTTTCCTTCGTCCGGGAGGTCGCCACTCTAGTCCCGGGAGATCCCCTAGGTGGGGTGCCGTCCTTCTGGTCAAGTCCCTGTTCGGGCGCCAATTTCTGTGATCGCAATGAGGTCACTTTACGCCTTGATCTCCATGCAGGTTCAAATCAGGTGGGGGGGGTGCGAGCTCGGAGAAGCAAAGACACACTGAGACGTTTCTCAAGGCAAAAATACTTCTGACTTTATTTGCAGAGACACAGAGTTTATATAGTAAAAATATCATATAATTACGTGCAGACACATATGAGTCATTTAGACGTATACATTCTTGTGGTTTCTTTCCTCATTATTCTTATCTCTACATACATTGTTTCTTATTCCTTACATCTAGTTTTTAATCCGGTCTTCTACCCATATCTATCTTGGCTGTACGCCCAGAACCCAAAAATCCTGTAAACAGACTCCCTAGTTTCTGGTGATACTCCCAAAACACAAAGAGTTCGCAGTTTCTAGTCTCTGCAGAACATCTGCAGATTATTACATTCCATAACCTTTCAATAATACCCAAAATATAGACTCGTTTATCCTTCTACCTTGAAGTAGTACATACATTACACTTATATCATTGATTATAGGTTGTTCTATACCATCACAGTATATGTAATATGTGAGGAGTACATCAGGGTATATATGTAATATGTGAGGAGCACATCAGGGTATATGTAATATGTGAGGAGTACATCAGGATATATGTAATATGTGAGGAGTACATCAGGGTATATGTAATATGTGAGGAGTACATCAGGGTATATGTAATATGTGAGGGGTATATCAGGATATATGTAATATGTGAGGAGTACATCAGGGTATATGTAATATGTGAGGAGTACATCAGGGTATATGTAATATGTGAGGAGTACATCAGGATATATGTAATATGTGAGGAGTACATCAGGATATATGTAATATGTGAGGAGTACATCAGGGTATATGTAATATGTGAGGAGTACATCAGGGTATATGTAATCTGTGAGGAGTACATCAGGGTATAGGTAATATGTGAGGAGTACATCAGGGTATATGTAATATGTGAGGAGTACATCAGGATATATGTAATCTGTGCGGAGTACATCAGGATATATGTAATATGTGAGGAGTACATCAGGGTATATGTAATATGTGTGGAGTACATCAGGGTATATGTAATGTGTGAGGAGCACATCAGGATATATGTAATATGTGAGGAGTACATCAGGATATATGTAATATGTGAGGAGTACATCAGGGTATATGTAATATGTGAGGAGTACATCAGGGTATATGTAATCTGTGAGGAGTACATCAGGGTATATGTAATATGTGAGGAGCACATCAGGATATATGTAATATGTGAGGAGTACATCAGGGTATATGTAATATGTGAGGAGTATATCAGGGTATATGTAATATGTGAGGAGCACATCAGGATATATGTAATATGTGAGGAGTACATCAGGATATATGTAATATGTGAGGAGTACATCAGGGTATATGTAATATGTGAGGAGTACATCAGGATATATGTAATATGTGAGGAGTACATCAGGATATATGTAATATGTGAGGAGTACATCAGGATATATGTAATATGTGAGGAGTACATCAGGGTATATGTAATATGTGAGGAGTACATCAGGATATATGTAATATGTGAGGAGTACATCAGGATATATGTAATATGTGAGGAGTACATCAGGATATATGTAATATGTGAGGAGCACATCAGGGTATTTGTAATATGTGAGGAGTACATCAGTGTATATGTAATATGTGAGGAGTACATCAGGATATATGTAATATGTGAGGAGTACATCAGGGTATATATAATATGTGAGGAGTACATCAGGATATATGTAATATGTGAGGAGTACATCAGGATATATGTAATATGTGAGGAGTACATCAGGATATATGTAATATGTGAAGAGTACATCAGGGTATATGTAATATGTGAGGAGTACATCAGAGTATATGTAATATGTGAGGAGTACATCAGGATATATGTAATATGTGAGGAGCACATCAGGGTATTTGTAATATGTGAGGAGTACATCAGGGTATATGTAATATGTGAGGAGTACATCAGGATATATGTAATCTGTGAGGAGTACATCAGGGTATATGTAATATGTGAGGAGTACATCAGGATATATGTAATGTGTGAGGAGTACATCAGGATATATGTAATATGTGAGGAGTACATCAGGGTATATGTAATCTGTGAGGAGTACATCAGGGTATTTGTAATATGTGAGGAGTACATCAGTGTATATGTAATATGTGAGGAGTACATCAGGATATATGTAATATGTGAGGAGTACATCAGGGTATTTATAATATGTGAGGAGTACATCAGGATATATGTAATATGTGAGGAGTACATCAGGATATATGTAATCTGTGAGGAGTACATCAGGGTATATGTAATTTGCTTTTAAATACTAGTGGGAGGGATTGTAGGGAACTCAGCAGTAGACTACGGAATCTGTTTCACCAGAGAACTAAAATCTGGTGGAACAAGGCATTCCTAGAGAAGTACCTCTCTAGGAAACTTATCCCGCGTGGCCTGAGAGTTCAGGTATTCCCATCATTTGACATAGAAAATGAAGATTTTAGAAAGAGGTGGGAGGACCTATCCGACTACTGTTCTAAAGGATATATGGAATTGTTGGTATCATCCAATAAATCCACCCTAGCTGAGATTGAGAAAAATATTGAGGAAATTCAAACAACATTGAAAACAGAACTCCCTAGTGCAGCTCTAGACAAAATATCAGAGGATCTGAATAAAGATCTAGAAAAATGGGAAAAGGAGATATGCACAGTCAAAGCTGGAAAATTCCAACGAGATGTTTTAGATTACCAGCAACAAAGGGTATACAGATGGCGCATGGGGAGAGGTTGGTCGAGATCCAAAATACGATCTCGATCATCCTCCATGTCATCCCATACATCGGTGGATGAACCCCTTAGATCAAGAGAGAATGGAACCACTTTGGAATCAACTAGTGCCTCTAAAACTCTAAACTCACGAAGATTCTTCGATAGGCAAGTGAAACGAAAACAACCATCTTACGACCAGTGGGATAAGAAACCAAGGCGTAATCTTGAGGTAACGAATCTTTCTTCGCATACCCTCTCTGATGCCCAATGTGATGTGCTAGGTAGAGGGCTAACTTTCTCACCGACAAATTCTTTTAATTTTTTTACAGCTTTAAAAGACTTACATTTATTTGCAAGAAAATTGGTGCTTAAAAAGCTACATAGTAGGGGAGATGTCCCTGTGGAGTTTAATAGCCCGATGGAGAGAGAGGCACTGTTAGCCTTAGAAGATCTTTTACGGGAGCAAAGTACTGATATCTCAGGTACGTTCCCAACAACTATTGTGCCAAAATCTACCAGATTTCCCCCTTTGTCCTTATGCCCTCAGGTGGAGATCTTTACAAAATTAGTTATTGATGATTTCAAAAAGTTGTCCGTACATAGGACAAATGACAATCTAACTTTTCAACAAAGGACCGCACTGAGGGATTTACAAGCATTGGATGATATTGTCATCAAACCTGCGGACAAAGGGGGAAATGTTGTAATTTGGCCAATAAATAAATATGAAAAGGAGGCATATAGGCAGTTGCGGGATAAACAGACATATATGAAGTTACCATACAATCCTTTGGGCTCTTTCTCACGGGAACTCTTGTTGATTTTGAATTTAGCTTTTGAAAAGGGCATCATTCCCAAGAAGATTTATGATGGATTGGTGACCTCTGCCCCAAAAATACCGACCCTGTATTTCTTGCCTAAAATACACAAAAATCCCACCGACCCTCCTGGACGTCCAATCGTCTCCGGCATTGACGGACTCTGCGACCCTATATGTAAATTTATCGACTATTATTTGAAACCACTGGTCGCAGAGTTACCGTCGTATGTCAAGGACACGACGGACGTCCTTAGGAGGATCGATGGGATTCAAATTGAACAAGACACGTATCTCGTGACTGCTGACATAGAATCCTTATATACCAGTATTAAACATCAAGATGGTCTGGGGGCGGTCCGCTTTTTCCTGGGGACCAGTAACTGGGATGGCCAACTATGTGATCTGATTATGGATGTATTACAATTTATTTTGAGTCATAATTTTTTTGTATTTAAAGATCTTTTTTATTTACAGAAACAGGGTACTGCAATGGGGGCGGCGTGCGCTCCGTCCTATGCGAACCTGTTTCTCGGTTTTTGGGAGAGGCAGGTTTTTCATGGGGACGGAGCCTGCGCCGCCGACCATGTACTCTCCTGGACACGTTATATTGACGATATTTTCTTTACCTGGCAAGGACCGGAGTCTGGGCTGATGACCTTTATGCAGCATTTGAATGACAATCAGTTCAATATCAAGTTAACGTATAAACATCATCCCCATCGAGTAGAATTCTTAGACATACAAATATTCACCGATACTCTGGGCTTTTTACATACCGATGTGTTCCGTAAGACCACATCGGTCAATGCTTTGCTGCATGCGTCATCAGCCCACACTCCCTCCACTATTAAAGCCATCCCAGTTGGTCAGTTCCTCAGGATGAAGCGGATCTGCTCCTCAGACACTCTGTTTGAGCAGCAGTCATCTGATCTTACCAAAAGATTTAGAGAAAGAGGATACAGTAACAGGAATATAAAATTAGGCTACAGGAGAGCGAGATCTACCCCACGCATGGATCTCTTTAAACCAAAATCACGAGCCACCAACAATTCAAATGTACGGTTTATATCAACCTTCAATGGGCAGTGGGATGCAATGAGGACCATCTTAACTAGGCATTGGCCGATTTTAAAATCTGAACCACAATTGGCACAGGGTTTATCAGCAAGACCATTAATGACAGCAAGGAGATCAAAAAATCTCAAGGATCTCCTTGTTTCCAGTCACTATGTACCCCAACAATTATGTCCATTTGGGTCGCGAGGGCCTAGGAAAGGGTGCTTCCCATGTGGTGACTGTAAATCCTGTGCCAACATTTGCCGTGCAACGCATTTTTCCACGGTTGATGGGAAAAGACAATTCCAAATCAGAGAATACATCTCATGCAGCACCACCCATGTGGTGTATTATGCGACGTGTGGGTGTCCAAAAGTTTACGTGGGACTCACTTCTAGGGAGCTACGGGTCCGTACGAGGGAACACGTACGTGACATTATGGGGGCAAGAGAATCTGTCGACATTACACAATTGAAAACACTACCGAGGCACTTCAAGACATATCATGACTGTAACCCCAAAACTTTATCAATACGAGGTATTGAGAGGGTTCATTGTGGCATCAGGGGGGGTAATGCGAAGAAGATCCTTGCACAGAAAGAGTGCAGGTGGATTGTCCTACTGGGGTCAATGAAACCTGACGGATTGAACGAAACTTTAAGTTTTGCCCCTTTCCTGTAAAGTCTATTGCTGATTTTATCTGTTATTAATTATGTTTTTTGTATTATAGTTATTTAGTTATCCTTCTACTTGTCCTATGTGTTTGGTATCCTTGTGTGGTGCAGTTCTGAGACGACCTATCCGAACTCCGAGAAGAATATAAGATCAAGAAAAGGAAGATATCTATTTGTTTATTTTGATTATAATTACTACTCTGTAACAAAGTGATATGAGATGTAGATGGCGCTACTGTGCCGTAATACTTTGTCTTGACACAACTCTCCTATGAATGGCTTGTCATGAGATTAATCTAAATACAATAGGGTAGAAATATAACATTCCCGATATTGGCGCACTCAGGAACAATGTTTAAGTTAGTGAATCTTTGTAGTTATATGTATTGATGCAACTGAGTTTGTATATAATATCACTTGGGGAGGGAGTTCTTTGTAACGCTCTACATCTCACTGGGTGTTTGTCCTGTTAGGGAATATCATACTAATGTGTATGATTCTGGTATTGCATCAGGCTATATCTATCGCCCTTATGCTCTTAATATTATTATTAATATTTATTTTTGTTTGTTCACATTCTGTATATTTTAATATGTACTCTTAATTTATGTCTAATGCAATACAATGTATGTGCATTGACATATCATACACAATTTTATATATTATTTTTTTGTACACTTTTTTGTTTGTTTTTCACTTTATTTATAAAATTTATGTATTAGTTTATTTTGATCAGACTGCATATAATTGTGCATTACGTCTCTAAATATATTCAATTAATTATTTATTCAATTATTGTTTTTTATCACTGACCTTCTCTTATTGCATCTTATTGTATCTTCACATATGCCTTTGATTCCTATTGTAAATCTAAGACGATCGTATAATTATATTATTTTGTCAATGGAACTACTAAAACACAATATACAATGTACATTTAAGATTCTGGGATCCTGATCTTGTCAATTGTGCCTTTTGAATCCACTTACCTCCTTGATGACGTGCGCTTGCTCGGTGGGGCGGTCTGCGGCGATGCCTGCCCCCTTCGGCCTCGATACGTGCACTGCGCATGTCCGGAACTCCCGTTACGCGTCGGGAATCCGGATGTGCGCTCCAGCATGCGGGGCCGGATGTGGGGCATGCCTCGCTTGCGGTCGCGTCATCGGACAAGCGCCGATTCTCGTCTCGGCGCTAATATGGATTTACCTCTTTATGCACACACACTATAAAAGGACTACACACACTATGGGCTTAATGTACCCCCTGAGGAAGCAACCAAAGATAGCGAAACGCGCGTTGGGGTTGTACTGTGGACCTCTCAGCACGGACATATTGTGAGACTTTCATCTTTTAATGGGTAAGACAGTATCACTATAATTGCTCACCATACATTTACTGATTCTCCCTATGTCACTATATTTTGGCCAGGTATTTGCTCCATTGTTGCCACATAAACACTAGGACTTTGAGAATTATCAGTAGATGATCCACTTTGGATGACATACTTTATATACTTTACTGTATGGGTAGTGAATACAGGTCTGCCCTAATATACTACTCGGTTGTTTAATTCTGTCCTGTGCTGTAGAGTATACCACGGTATTAGTACTAGAGTCTTTTTTTATGATGTGTTTTTAAATGTATGTCATTTTCTATTAATAAAATTTACATATTCTTGCATACTTAGACGCTATAGCTCTTTTTCTTCGGTATGGATCAGGGTATATGTAATCTGTGAGGAGTACATCAGGGTATATGTAAGCTATGTGGAGTACATCAGGGTAAATGTAAGCTATGTGGAGTACATCAGGGTATATGTAAGCTGGGTGGAGTACATCAGGGCATATGTAAGCTGGGCGGAGTTCATCAGGGTATATGTTTGCTGGGCGGAGTGTATCAGGGTATATGTAATATGTGAGGGGCACATCAGGATATATGTAATATGTGAGGAGTACATCAGGGTATATGTAATCTGGGAGGAGTACATCGGGGTATATGTAATCTGGGAGGAGTACATCGGGGTATATGTAATCTGTGAGGAGTACATCAGGGTATATGTAAAATGTGAGGAGTACATCAGGGTATATGTAATCTGTGAGGAGTACATCAGGATATATGTAATATGTGAGGAGTACATCAGTGTATATGTAATATGTGAGGAGTACATCAGGGTATATGTAATATGTGAGGAGTACATCAGGATATATGTAATATGTGAGGAGTACATCAGGGTATATGTAATATGTGAGGAGTACATCAGGATATATGTAATATGTGAGGAGTACATCAGGGTATATGTAATATGTGAGGAGTACATCAGGGTATATGTAATCTGTGAGGAGTACATCAGGATATATGTAATATGTGAGGAGTACATCAGGATATATGTAATATGTGAGGAGTACATCAGGGTATATGTAATATGTGAGGAGTACATCAGGGTATATGTAATCTGTGAGGAGTACATCAGGGTATATGTAATCTGTGAGAAGTACATCAGGGTATATGTAATCTGTGAGGAGTACATCAGGGTATATGTAATATGTGAGGAGTACATCAGGATATATGTAATATGTGAGAAGTACATCAGGGTATATGTAATATGTGAGGAGTACATCAGGGTATATGTAATCTGTGAGGAGTACATCAGGATATATGTAATATGTGAGGAGTACATCAGGGTATATGTAATATGTGAGGAGTACATCAGGGTATATGTAATCTGTGAGGAGTACATCAGGGTATATGTAATATGTGAGGAGTACATCAGGATATATGTAATATGTGAGGAGTACATCAGGGTATATATAATATGTGAGGAGTACATCAGGATATATGTAATATGTGAGGAGTACATCAGAATATATGTAATCTGTGAGGAGTACATCAGGATATATGTAATATGTGAAGAGTACATCAGGGTATATGTAATATGTGAGGAGTACATCAGAGTATATGTAATATGTGAGGAGTACATCAGGATATATGTAATATGTGAGGAGCACATCAGGGTATTTGTAATATGTGAGGAGTACATCAGGGTATATGTAATATGTGAGGAGTACATCAGGATATATGTAATATGTGAGGAGCACATCAGGGTATTTGTAATATGTGAGGAGTACATCAGTGTATATGTAATATGTGAGGAGTACATCAGGATATATGTAATATGTGAGGAGTACATCAGGGTATATATAATATGTGAGGAGTACATCAGGATATATGTAATATGTGAGGAGTACATCAGGATATATGTAATCTGTGAGGAGTACATCAGGGTATATGTAATATGTGAGGAGTACATCAGGGTATATGTAATATGTGAGGAGTACATCAGAGTATATGTAATATGTGAGGAGTACATCAGGGTATATGTAATATGTGAGGAGTACATCAGTGTATATGTAATATGTGAGGAGTACATCAGTGTATATGTAATATGTGAGGAGTACATCAGGGTATATGTAATATGTGAGGAGTACATCAGGGTATATGTAATATGTGAGGAGTACATCAGGGTATATGTAATATGTGAGGAGTACATCAGGGTATATGTAATATGTGAGGAGTACATCAGGGTATGTGTAATGTGTGAGGAGTACATCAGGGTATATGTAATATGTGAGGAGTACATCAGGGTATATGTAATATGTGAGGAGTACATCAGGATATATGTAATATGTGAGGAGTACATCAGGATATATGTAATATGTGAGGAGCACATCAGGGTATTTGTAATATGTGAGGAGTACATCAGTGTATATGTAATATGTGAGGAGTACATCAGGGTATGTGTAATGTGTGAGGAGTACATCAGGGTATATGTAATATGTGAGGAGTACATCAGGGTATATGTAATATGTGAGGAGCACATCAGGGTGTATGTAATATGTGAGGAGTACATCAGGATATATGTAATATGTGAGGAGTACATCAGGATATATGTAATATGTGAGGAGTACATCAGGGTATATGTAATATGTGAGGAGTACATCAGGATATATGTAATATGTGAGGAGTACATCAGGATATATGTAATATGTGAGGAGTACATCAGGGTATATATAATATGTGAGGAGTACATCAGGATATATGTAATATGTGAGGAGTACATCAGAATATATGTAATCTGTGAGGAGTACATCAGGATATATGTAATATGTGAAGAGTACATCAGGGTATATGTAATATGTGAGGAGTACATCAGAGTATATGTAATATGTGAGGAGTACATCAGGATATATGTAATATGTGAGGAGCACATCAGGGTATTTGTAATATGTGAGGAGTACATCAGGGTATATGTAATATGTGAGGAGTACATCAGGATATATGTAATATGTGAGGAGCACATCAGGGTATTTGTAATATGTGAGGAGTACATCAGTGTATATGTAATATGTGAGGAGTACATCAGGATATATGTAATATGTGAGGAGTACATCAGGGTATATGTAATATGTGAGGAGTACATCAGGATATATGTAATCTGTGAGGAGTACATCAGGGTATATGTAATATGTGAGGAGTACATCAGGGTATATGTAATATGTGAGGAGTACATCAGAGTATATGTAATATGTGAGGAGTACATCAGGGTATATGTAATATGTGAGGAGTACATCAGTGTATATGTAATATGTGAGGAGTATATCAGTGTATATGTAATATGTGAGGAGTACATCAGGATATATGTAATATGTGAGGAGTACATCAGGGTATATGTAATATGTGAGGAGTACATCAGGGTATATGTAATATGTGAGGAGTACTTCAGGGTATATGTAATATGTGAGGAGTACATCAGGGTATATATAATATGTGAGGAGTACATCAGGGTATATGTAATATGTGAGGAGTACATCAGGGTATATGTAATCTGTGAGGAGTACATCAGGATATATGTAATATGTGAGGAGTACATCAGGGTATATGTAATATGTGAGGAGTACATCAGGGTATATATAATCTGTGAGGAGTACATCAAGATATATGTAATATGCGAGGAGTACATCAGGGTATATGTAATATGTGAGGAGTACATCAGGGTATATGTAATATGTGAGGAGTACATCAGGGTATATGTAATATGTGAGGAGTACATCAGGATATATGTAATATGTGAGGATACATCAGGGTATATGTAATCTGTGAGGAGTACATCAGGGTATATGTAAGCTATGTGGAGTACATCAGGGTAAATGTAAGCTATGTGGAGTACATCAGGGTATATGTAAGCTGGGTGGAGTACATCAGGGCATATGTAAGCTGGGCGGAGTTCATCAGGGTATATGTTTGCTGGGCGGAGTGTATCAGGGTATATGTAATATGTGAGGGGCACATCAGGATATATGTAATATGTGAGGAGTACATCAGGGTATATGTAATCTGGGAGGAGTACATCAGGGTATATGTAATCTGGGAGGAGTACATCGGGGTATATGTAATCTGGGAGGAGTACATCGGGGTATATGTAATCTGTGAGGAGTACATCAGGGTATATGTAAAATGTGAGGAGTACATCAGGGTATATGTAATCTGTGAGGAGTACATCAGGATATATGTAATATGTGAGGAGTACATCAGTGTATATGTAATATGTGAGGAGTACATCAGGGTATATGTAATATGTGAGGAGTACATCAGGATATATGTAATATGTGAGGAGTACATCAGGGTATATGTAATATGTGAGGAGTACATCAGGGTATATGTAATCTGTGAGGAGTACATCAGGATATATGTAATATGTGAGGAGTACATCAGGATATATGTAATATGTGAGGAGTACATCAGGGTATATGTAATATGTGAGGAGTACATCAGGGTATATGTAATCTGTGAGGAGTACATCAGGGTATATGTAATATGTGAGAAGTACATCAGGGTATATGTAATCTGTGAGGAGTACATCAGGGTATATGTAATATGTGAGGAGTACATCAGGATATATGTAATATGTGAGAAGTACATCAGGGTATATGTAATATGTGAGGAGTACATCAGGGTATATGTAATCTGTGAGGAGTACATCAGGATATATGTAATATGTGAGGAGTACATCAGGGTATATGTAATATGTGAGGAGTACATCAGGGTATATGTAATCTGTGAGGAGTACATCAGGGTATATGTAATATGTGAGAAGTACATCAGGGTATATGTAATATGTGAGGAGTACATCAGGATATATGTAATATGTGAGGAGTACATCAGGGTATATGTAATATGTGAGGAATACATCAGGGTATATGTAATCTGTGAGGAGTACATCAGGGTATATGTAATATGTGAGGAGTACATCAGGGTATATGTAATATGTGAGGAGTACATCAGGGTATATGTAATATGTGCAGAGTACATCAGGGTATATGTAATATGTGAGGAGTACATCAGGGTATATGTAATATGTGAGGAGTACATCAGGGTATATGTAATATGTGCAGAGTACATCAGGGTATATGTAATCTGTGAGGAATACATCAGGGTATATGTAATATGTGAGGAGTACATCAGGGTATATGTAATATGTGAGGAGTACATCAGGATATATGTAATATGTGTGGAGTACATCAGGGTATATGTAATATGTGAGGAGTACATCAGGGTATATGTAATATGTGAGGAGTACATCAGGGTATATGTAATATGTGAGGAGTACATCAGGGTATATGTAGTATGTGCAGAGTACATCAGGGTATATGTAAGCTATGTGGAGTACATCAGGGTATATGTAATCTGTGAGGAGTACATCAGGGTATATGTAATATGTGAGGAGTACATCAGGGTATATGTAATATGTGAGGAGTACATCAGGTTATATGTAATATGTGAGGAGTACATCAGGGTGTATGTAATATGTGAGGAGTACATCAGGGTATATGTAGTATGTGCAGAGTACATCAGGGCATATGTAAGCTATGTGGAGTACATCAGGGTATATGTGATCTGTGAGGAGTACATCAGGGTATATGTAATATGTGAGGAGTACATCAGGGTATATGTAATATGTGAGGAGTACATCAGGTTATATGTAATATGTGAGGAGTACATCAGGGTATATGTAATATGTGAGGAGTACATCAGGGTATATGTAATATGTGAGGAGTACATCAGGATATATATAATATGTAAGGAGTACATCAGGGTATATGTAATGTGTGAGGAGTACATCAGGGTATGTGTAATATGTGAGGAGTACATCAGGGTATATGTAATATGTGAGGAGTACATCAGGATATATGTAATATGTGAGGAGTACATCAGGGTATATGTAATATGTGAGGAGTACATCAGGGTATATGTAATATGTGAGGAGTACATCAGGGTATATGTAATATGTGAGGAGTACATCAGGGTATATGTAATATGTGAGGAGTACATCAGGGTATATGTAATATGTGAGGAGTACATCAGGGTATATGTAATGTGAGGAGTACATCAGGGTATATGTAATATGTGAGGAGTACATCAGGGTATATGTAATATGTGAGGAGCACATCAGGGTATATGTAATATGTGAGGAGTACATCAGGATATATGTAATCTGTGAGGAGTACATCAGGGTATATGTAATATGTGAGGAGTACATCGGGGTATATGTAATATGTGAGGAGTACATCAGGGTATATGTAATATGTGAGGAGTACATCAGGATATATGTAATATGTGAGGAGTACATCAGGGTATATGTAATATGTGAGGAGTACATCAGGGTATATGTAATATGTCAGGAGTACATCAGGATATATGTAATATGTGAGGAGTACATCAGGGTATATGTAATATGTGAGGAGTACATCAGGGTATATGTAATATGTGAGGAGTACATCAGGGTATATGTAATATGTGAGGAGTACATCAGGGTATATGTAATATGTGAGGAGTACATCAGGGTATATGTAATATGTGAGGAGTACATCAGGGTATATGTAATATGTGAGGAGTACATCAGGATATATGTAATATGTGAGGAGTACATCAGGGTATATGTAATATGTGAGGAGTACATCAGGGTATATGTAATATGTGAGGAGTACATCAGGGTATATGTAATATGTGAGGAGTACATCAGGGTATATGTAATATGTGAGGAGTACATCAGGGTATATGTAATATGTGAGGAGTACATCAGGGTATATGTAATATGTGAGGAGTACATCAGGATATATGTAATATGTGAGGAGTACATCAGGGTATATGTAATATGTCAGGAGTACATCAGGATATATGTAATATGTGAGGAGTACATCAGGGTATATGTAATATGTGAGGAGTACATCAGGGTATATGTAATGTGAGGAGTACATCAGGGTATATGTAATATGTGAGGAGTACATCAGGATATATGTAATATGTGAGGAGTACATCAGGATATATGTAATATGTGAGGAGTACATCAGGATATATGTAATATGTGAGGAGTACATCAGGATATATGTAATATGTGAGGAGTACATCAGGGTATATGTAATATGTGAGGAGTACATCAGGGTATATGTAATGTGAGGAGTACATCAGGGTATATGTAAGCTGGGCGGAGTGCAACAGGTCATAATAGGATGATTTAATAATGGGGAGAATGAATAATAAAACTAATTATCCCTGGATAGTGACTTACGCTTTGAACCAATCCTTCATGCACAGGCTGGATTTTTGGGTGTAGGAGTCGCACTTCTAAAGGGTGTCTTTGGTGTTGTACAAAACATCCGCACTCCAGGATTGCCTAATCTTTGACTTCTTCACTAGCCCCATATGTAGCACAGACCCCAAAATGTCATAGTTTCCGCTGCATTTACAGGGTCTACCAGTGGGGGCTGCAAATGATGACGTGGGGTTTTAGGTGAAGAACTGCTACACATATAAATTAGTCTGGGCCGTCGTTTTGCATTTTACCGGCGTTCTCTGTGCAGTATAAACAACATGTTTGCTTTATTCTGCGGTTTGATACGATTATGGCAATACCAAATTTATATAGTTTTTATATGTTTTACTACTTTTACAAAATAAAAACACTTTTTTCTAAATAAAATGTTTTAGTGTCACCATGTCCTGAGAGCCATAACTTTTTTATTTTTTTGTCGACGGAGCTTTGTGAGGGCTTGTTTTTTGCGTGACACACTGTCGTTTTTATTGGTACCATGTTTGGCTACGCGCGACTTTTTGATCACTTTTTATTCCATTTTTTTGGAAACAACGTGACCAAAAAAGGAAATTCTGCCATTGTTTTTTATGGTATTTTTTTTACGGTGTTCACCGTGCGGGATAAATAATATTATATTTTTTTAGGTCAGGCCGATACGAACGCGGCGATACCTATTATGTCTAGTTTTTGTCTTTTTTTTTCATTTTTTTTCTAATTATAAAGGGCTTGATCAGGGAAACAAGGCGATTATTGTTTTTATTACGTAAAACTTTTATTTATTTATTTATCTAAAACTTTTTTTTTACTTTTTTTCACTTTTTATTTTACACATACCAGGGGACTGGAAGATCTGATCTTCTGATCGCCTGTACAATACACTGCACTTCTTCTGTATGTACTGATGTAGTGCAGTGTATTGTAACTGTCACTTTACAACTGACAGTTGAGCCTATTAGTCCTGCCTTGGGCAGGACCTAATAGGCTCCCGTACCTGGCAACCAGGAAGCCGTTGCTAGGCTTCCTGGTTGCCATTGCAACCATCAGAACCCCGCGTTTTTTTGCGGGGGGGGGGGGCAATGGGGTGCAGAGGGAGCCCCCTCCCTCTGTATCAATCACTTAAATGCCGCTGTCGCTATTGACAGCGGCATTTAAGGGGTTAAACTACAGCGAGGAGAGGACAGTGATCGCTGTAGTTGCAGTGGGATGTCGGCTGTATATTACAGCCGACATCCGATGAAGATGGAGCGAGCACAGCTCCTGTGCCCGCTTCATCCTCAGGGCGTTACTATACGCCCATTTTCTGGAAGGGGTTAATAAAAATAGTGTTTTGTTTTTCTACACCGCTTTCTCTGATCTCCTCACGGATCTCACAGAAATGAGGAGATCAGAGAAAGTGACAGGAGCTTTCTCCTGCAGACGACGTCACAGACGGCTGTGATTGGTCAGTCTTCAGAGACTGACCAATCACAGCAATCGCCGGCATTGGGGACTGCTAATTGGTCCCCAGGCCGGTAGCAGAGACGGTTAGCTGTCAATGACAGCTGCCGCCGCTGTTATATCACTATGTGATTTCACATAGTGACAGTTTATTCCTGCTCCGCAATAGTACGGCGAAGGTACGCTGGAATAAGCGGCCAGCAACGTACTATTACGGCGAAGGTACGCAAGGGGTTTTCAACATTATTTATTTATTTATGTCTATATTTATGTATGCTCTTTTCTTACTTTCTATTTTATTAAGCACGTTTTGTTTGGTGTCTTTGAAAAGACGCTTACATGATTTGTACCGTCTGACCTTTGACCCGCCCTTGTTGGCGGCTCTTTTCTCCCTCTCTTTTTGTTGAAAGCTAATTAGTCCTCATTTCATTTGTGTATTTAAACGTGCGTGTATCGCACAATGTGTATTGGCCTGATGAAGACGCCGGTCCGGCGTTGAAAAGCGTAGCCCTGTCTCTTGCAAAGAAATACGTTTATTTCAACTCTCTTCTACCTTGACATCATTAATAGCAGCGCCGTTGGTCCCTTTTGTTCTACTACATTCAGCTTTACCTCTGACAGCAAACCTTGTTTGTTTGTGTATGGACCTGGCAGCAGCTTTCTTTGCCTTTGTGATACCTATACGGTGTCCACTACCTAAGGTGAGCAATTTTCTTGGTTTATAATTGCTCCCGTTGGCTCCATCACTTTTATTGCACTATGTGGCGCCGTGTCTCCTTTTATCTTTTATTTTTGTGTCCTTCTAGATACTCCCACTCCTCCATGGAGAAATAGACAGTGAGATCCTGACACCTTATAGGAACCTGACACACACAATGATACAGTCATCACCCAGACACCTCCAGTGCTGTTACTGTAGAATTTCCCAGCATTCCCAGCAGTGTCACCTCTCCAGTCAGCAGCTCAGTCATCTTGTAGATCAGTTCTAAGATCTTCTTCTCATGTATCCGGGAGTGAGGGGGAGGCTCTGTGATGGGGCTCTGACTACTGCTCCATCCTCCTGACTCATGGATGATGGGAGTCGTACAGTCACCCGATGTCTTCTTCACTATTGTGTACTCCTGTGTATGGAGAGAGACACTTAGAGAACTGAACACAGTATTCCCCCCTCAGTAGAGAGGGTGATTGTGACCCCGCTGTATAGAGCTCTAGTGACCCCACATCTGTAATACTGGAGACCCCACCTACAAAAAGACATTGAGAAAATAGAACGAGGCCAAAGCTAAAAAGAAAATAATATTGGGGGGACTAGATGGACCATGTGCTCTCCTCCTGCCGTCATCTTCTATGTTTCTATATAGATGTCATCCTGATCCTTCTGGTTCCTTGTCATTCTCATTGCTCTACAACATTACTATTGCTGCATTGGTGACATGACACATAACTGACCATATTGGTGATTGGATAAGGTGTTACTACATTCCAGTGACAGATGTGATTGGAGGAGGGGTTGCTACATTCCAGTGACAGATGTGATTGGAGGAGGGGGTTGCTACATTCCAGTGACAGATGTGATTGGAGGAGGGGTTGCTACATTCCAGTGACAGATGTGATTGGAGGAGGAGAGGCCTTCCGGCAGTCCGGTGTGTATGCACGGAAGGCCCCGGCAGTCCGGTGTGTATGCACGGAAGGCCCCGGCAGTCCAGTGTGAGGAAGCAGCATGTATTGTGCTGTGTGTGGAGGATCTCTGCATTATCTTATCACTTAGCAGTCACATCTTACACACAGACTTCTTTAAAGTGTGACCTGTCCTCCGCCTTCTAAATTACTCTGTGCTCCTCCTTCTAGACCTGTCCTCTGCTGCTGCATTACCCTGTGCTCCTCCTTCTAGACCTGTCCTCTGCTTCTAAATTACTCTGTGCTCCTCCTTCTAGATCTGTCCTCTGCTTCTACATTACTTTGTGCTCCTCCTTCTAGTCCCGTTCTCTGCTTCTACATTACTCTGTGCTCCTCCTTCTAGACCTGTCCTCTGCTTCTACATTACTTTGTGCTCCTCCTTCTAGACCTGTCCTCTGCTTCTAAATTACTCTGTGCTCCTCCTTCTAGACCTGTCCTCTGCCTTCTACATTTACTCTGTGCTCCTCCTTCTAGACCTGTCCTCTGCTTCTACATTACTCTGTACTCCTCCTTCTAGACCTGTCCTCTGCTTCTACATTACTCTATGCTCCTCCTTCTAGACCTGTCCTCTGCTTCTACATTACTCTATGCTCCTCCTTCTAGACCTGCCCTCTGCTTCTACATTACTCTGTGCTCCTCCTTCTAGGCCTGTCCTCTGCTCCTCCTTCTAATCCTGTCCTCTGCTTCTACATTACTCTGTGCTCCTCCTTCTAGACCTGTCCTCTGCTTCTACATTACTCTGTGCTCCTCCTTCTAGACCTGTCCTCTGCTTCTACATTACTCTGTGCTCCTCCTTCTAATCCTGTCCTCTGCTTCTACATTACCCTATGCTCCTCCTTCTAGACCTGTCCTCTGCTTTTGCATTACCCTGTGCTCCTCCTTCTAGACCTGTCCTCTGCTTCTGCATTACCCTGTGCTCCTCCTTCTAGACCTGTCCTCTGCCTTCTACATTACTCTGTGCTCCTCCTTCTAGACCTGTCCTCTGCTTCTACATTACTCTATGCTCCTCCTTCTAGACCTGTCCTCTGCTTCTACATTACTCTATGCTCCTCCTTCTAGACCTGTCCTCTGCTTCTACATTACTCTGTGCTCCTCCTTCTAGGCCTGTCCTCTGCTCCTCCTTCTAATCCTGTCCTCTGCTTCTACATTACTCTGTGCTCCTCCTTCTAGACCTGTCCTCTGCTCCTCCTTCTAGGCCTGTCCTCTGCTCCTCCTTCTAATCCTGTCCTCTGCTTCTACATTACCCTATGCTCCTCCTTCTAGACCTGTCCTCTGCTTCTGCATTACCCTGTGCTCCTCCTTCTAGACCTGTCCTCTGCTTCTACATTACTCTGTGCTCCTCCTTCTGCATTACCCTGTGCTCCTCCTTCTAGACCTGTCCTCTGCCTTCTACATTACTCTGTGCTCCTCCTTCTAGACCTGTCCTCTGCTTCCACATTACTCTGTGCTTCTCCTTCTAGATCTGTCCTCTGTTTCCACATTACTCTGTGCTTCTCCTTCTAGACCTGTCCTCTGCTTCCACATTACTCTGTGCTCCTCCTTCTAGACCTGTCCTCTACTTCTACATTACTCTGTGCTCCTCCTTCTAGACCTGCCCTCTGCTTCTACATTACTCTGTGCTCCTCCTTCTAGACCAGTCCTCTGCTTCTACATTACTCTGTGCTCCTCCTTCTAGACCTGTCCTCTGCCTTCTACATTACTCTGTGCTCCTCCTTATAGACCTGTCCTCTGCTTCCACATTACTCTGTGCCCCTCCTTCTAGACCTGTCCTCTGCTTCTACCTTACTCTGTGCTCCTCCTTCTAGACCTGTCCTTTGCTTCTACATTACTCTGTGCTCCTCCTTCTAGTCCTGTCCTCTGCTTCTACATTACTCTGTGCTCCTCCTTCTAGACCTGTCCACCACCTTCTACATTACTCTGTGCTCCTCCTTCTAGACCTGTCCTCTGCTTCTACATTACTCTATGCTCCTCCTTCTAGTCCTGTCCTCTGCTTCTACATTACTCTGTGCTGCTCCTCCTTCTAGACCTGTCCACCACCTTCTACATTACTTTGTGCTCCTCCTTCTAGACCTGTCCTCTGCTTCTACATTACTCTGTACTCCTCCTTCTAGACCTGTCCTCTGCTTCTACATTACTCTATGCTCCTCCTTCTAGACCTGTCCTCTGCTTCTACATTACTCTATGCTCCTCCTTCTAGACCTGCCCTCTGCTTCTACATTACTCTGTGCTCCTCCTTCTAGGCCTGTCCTCTGCTCCTCCTTCTAATCCTGTCCTCTGCTTCTACATTACTCTGTGCTCCTCCTTCTAGACCTGTCCTCTGCTTCTACATTACTCTGTGCTCCTCCTTCTAGACCTGTCCTCTGCTTCTACATTACTCTGTGCTCCTCCTTCTAATCCTGTCCTCTGCTTCTACATTACCCTATGCTCCTCCTTCTAGACCTGTCCTCTGCTATTGCATTACCCTGTGCTCCTCCTTCTAGACCTGTCCTCTGCTTCTGCATTACCCTGTGCTCCTCCTTCTAGACCTGTCCTCTGCCTTCTACATTACTCTGTGCTCCTCCTTCTAGACCTGTCCTCTGCTTCTACATTACTCTATGCTCCTCCTTCTAGACCTGTCCTCTGCTTCTACATTACTCTATGCTCCTCCTTCTAGACCTGTCCTCTGCTTCTACATTACTCTGTGCTCCTCCTTCTAGGCCTGTCCTCTGCTCCTCCTTCTAATCCTGTCCTCTGCTTCTACATTACTCTGTGCTCCTCCTTCTAGACCTGTCCTCTGCTCCTCCTTCTAGGCCTGTCCTCTGCTCCTCCTTCTAATCCTGTCCTCTGCTTCTACATTACCCTATGCTCCTCCTTCTAGACCTGTCCTCTGCTTCTGCATTACCCTGTGCTCCTCCTTCTAGACCTGTCCTCTGCTTCTACATTACTCTGTGCTCCTCCTTCTGCATTACCCTGTGCTCCTCCTTCTAGACCTGTCCTCTGCCTTCTACATTACTCTGTGCTCCTCCTTCTAGACCTGTCCTCTGTTTCCACATTACTCTGTGCTTCTCCTTCTAGACCTGTCCTCTGCTTCCACATTACTCTGTGCTCCTCCTTCTAGACCTGTCCTCTACTTCTACATTACTCTGTGCTCCTCCTTCTAGACCTGCCCTCTGCTTCTACATTACTCTGTGCTCCTCCTTCTAGACCAGTCCTCTGCTTCTAAATTACTCTGTGCTCCTCCTTCTAGACCTGTCCTCTGCCTTCTACATTACTCTGTGCTCCTCCTTATAGACCTGTCCTCTGCTTCCACATTACTCTGTGCCCCTCCTTCTAGACCTGTCCTCTGCTTCTACCTTACTCTGTGCTCCTCCTTCTAGACCTGTCCTTTGCTTCTACATTACTCTGTGCTCCTCCTTCTAGTCCTGTCCTCTGCTTCTACATTACTCTGTGCTCCTCCTTCTAGACCTGTCCACCACCTTCTACATTACTCTGTGCTCCTCCTTCTAGACCTGTCCTCTGCTTCTACATTACTCTATGCTCCTCCTTCTAGTCCTGTCCTCTGCTTCTACATTACTCTGTGCTGCTCCTCCTTCTAGACCTGTCCACCACCTTCTACATTACTTTGTGCTCCTCCTTCTAGACCTGTCCTCTGCTTCTACATTACTCTGTGCTCCTCCTTCTAGACCTGTCCTCTGCTTCTACATTACTCTGTGCTCCTCCTTCTAGACCTGTCCTCTGCTTCTACATTACTCTGTGCTCCTCCTTCTAGACCTGTCCTCTGCTTCTACATTACTCTGTGCTCCTCCTCCTAGACCTGTCCTCTGCTCCTACATTACTCTGTGCTCCTCCTTCTAGTCCTGTCCTTTGCTTCTACATTACTCTGTGCTGCTCCTCCTTCTAGACCTGTCCACCACCTTCTACATTACTTGGTGCTCCTCCTTCTAGACCTGTCCTCTGCTTCTACATTACTCTGTGCTCCTCCTTCTAGACCTGTCCTCTGCTTCTACATTACTCTGTGCTCCTCCTTCTAGACCTGTCCTCTGCTTCTACATTACTCTGTGCTGCTCCTTCTAGTCTCGTCCTCTGCTTCTACATTACTCTGTGCTCCTCCTTCTAGACCTGTCCTCTGCTTCTACATTACTCTGTGCTCCTCCTTCTAGACCTGTCCTCTGCTTCTACATTACTCTGTGCTCCTCCTCCTAGACCTGTCCTCTGCTCCTACATTACTCTGTGCTCCTCCTTCTAGTCCTGTCCTTTGCTTCTACATTACTCTGTGCTGCTCCTCCTTCTAGACCTGTCCACCACCTTCTACATTACTTGGTGCTCCTCCTTCTAGACCTGTCCTCTGCTTCTACATTACTCTGTGCTCCTCCTTCTAGACCTGTCCTCTGCTTCTACATTACTCTGTGCTCCTCCTTCTAGACCTGTCCTCTGCTTCTACATTACTCTGTGCTGCTCCTTCTAGTCTCGTCCTCTGCTTCTACATTACTCTGTGCTCCTCCTTCTAGACCTGTCCTCTGCTTCTACATTACTCTGTGCTCCTCCTCATAGACCTGTCCTCTGCTTCTACATTACTCCGTGCTCTTCCTTCTAGACCTGTCCACCACCTACGACACAGTAGACCACACCATCCTGATACAAATTCTCTAGTCCCTTGACATCACAGACATGGGGCTCTCCTGGATCTCCTCATACCCTACCAACCAAAGACTTAGTATCTCCCATTCACACACCACCTCTTCCTTGTCCCACCCTCTGTTAGTGTCCCTCAAGAGTCTCAGTGTCCTGGGACACTTACTCTTCTCCATCTAAACCTTAAGTCAAATTTACGTCTCTGCTCTGGATGTTACCTCTCTGCTATTTAGAGTATCTAAGGATATGTTGACACGGCCCATTTTCGGCCGTTTTTCGGGCCGTAAATGCACGAAAAATCAGAAGCAGAACGCCTCCAAACATCTGCCCATTGATTTTAATTGGAAAAACGGCGTTCTGTTCCAACAGGCCATTTTTTTACGTGGCCGTTTTTCAAAACGGCCGCGTAAAAAAACGGCCATGAAAATGAAGTGCAGGTCATTTCTTGGGATGTTTTTGGAGCCGTTTTTCATTGACTATATAGTAAACAGCTCTAAAAATAGCCGTAAAAAATCGCCGCAAAAATCGCGAGTGGCTTAAAAAACGTCTGAAAATCAGGAGCTGTTTTCCCTTGAAGCTCCGTATTTTTAGATGTTTTTGAGTTTGAATGTGAACAGAGCCTTAGGGTATGTTCTCACGCTTAGCTAAAACGTCTGAAAATACGGAGCTGTTTTCAGGCTCATACAGCTCCTGATTTTCAGAAGTTTTTTTAACAACTCGCGTTTTTCGCTGCGTTTTTTATGGCCGTTTTTCAATGGAGTCAATGAAAAACGCCTCCAAAAACGTCCCAAGAAGTGTCCTGCAGTTCTTTTGACGAGCCGTCATTTTACGCACCATATCTTGACAGTGACGCGTAAAACAAACGCTCGTGGGAACAGAACATCGTAATTCCCATTGAAAGCAATGGGCAGACGTTTTCAGGCGTATTAGGGGCGTTTTCTCAGGCGTAATACGCCCGAATTACATCTGAAACCACTGCGTGTGAACATACCCTAACAGTTATCTCCACCTTCACTTCCCGCTTCCTAAAGATCAACCTGGAGAAAACTGAATCATCTTTACCCCATTTCACTAACCCCCCCCCCCCCCCCCGCCTTACTATCAATCACAGGTAATGGCTCCACACTTTTCCCGTCTCATAGGTCGCTGTATTGGGATAACCCTTAGACCGGGTTCACACAGTTTTTTGCAGGCGGAAATTCTGCCTCAAAATTCTGTTTTGAAGTTTGAGGCAGATTTTCCTCAGCCTGCACGCCGATTTTCAACCGCGACCATGAGGCATAAAACTCAGCGAAATACGCTTTCTCTGCCTCCTATTGAGGTCAATGGGAGGTCAGAGGCAAAAAAACGCCTGAAGATAGGGCATGTCCCTTCTTTCTCCCGCGAGACGGTTTTACCGCTCACGGGAAAAAGACGCCTCCGCCCCCCATTGAAATCAATGGGAGGCATTTTCGGCCGGTTTTTGACGAGTTTTGCGGCGAGGTTATTGCATCAAAAAACTGTGTGAACATAGCCTTAATGTCAGACAGCACAGCCAAGCGCTTCCAACTTCTTGCTGCCTCCACCTCATAAACCCTCTAGAAGTCCGCCTTTCCTCCCCCCCTCTAGAAGTCCGTCTTTCCTCCTCCCTCTAGAAGTCCGTCTTTCCTCCTCCCTCTAGAAGTCCGTCTCTCCTCCCCGCTAGAAGTCCGTCTCTCCTCCCCCGCTAGAAGTCCGTCTCTCCTCCCCCGCTAGAAGTCCGTCTCTCCTCCCCCGCTAGAAGTCCGTCTCTCCTCCCCCGCTAGAAGTCCGTCTCTCCTCCCCCGCTAGAAGTCCGTCTCTCCTCCCCCGCTAGAAGTCTGTCTCTCCTCCCCCGCTAGAAGTCCGTTTCTCCTCCCCCGCTAGAAGTCCGTCTCTCCTCCCCCGCTAGAAGTCCGTCTCTCCTCCCCCGCTAGAAGTCCGTCTCTCCTCCCCCGCTAGAAGTCCGTCTCTCCTCCCCCGCTAGAAGTCCTTCTCTCCTTCCCCGCTTGAAGTCCATCTTTCCTCCCCCGCTAGAAGTCCATCTTTCCTCCCCCTCTAGATGTCGGGCTTTCCTCCCCCGCTAGAAGTCCGTCTTTCCTCCCCCTCTAGATGTCGGGCTTTCCTCCCCCGCTAGATGTCGGGCTTTCCTCCCCCGCTAGAAGTCCGTCTTTCCTCCCCCTCTAGATGTCGGGCTTTCCTCCCCCGCTAGATGTCGGTCTTTCCTCCCTCGCTAGAAGTCCGTCTCTCCTCCCCCGCTAGAAGTCCGTCTTTCCTCCCCCTCTAGATGTCGGGCTTTCCTCCCCCGCTAGAAGTCCGTCTTTCCTCCCCCTCTAGATGTCGGGCTTTTCTCCCCCGCTAGAAGTCCGTCTTTCCTCCCTTGCTAGAAGTCCGTCTTTCCTCCCCCGCTAGAAGTCCGTCTCTCCTCCCCTTCTAGAAGTCCGTCTCTCCTCCCCCGCTAGAAGTCCGTCTCTCCTCCCCCGCTAGAAGTCCGTCTCTCCTCCCCCGCTAGAAGTCCGTCTCTCCTCCCCCGCTAGAAGTCCGTCTCTCCTCGCCCTCTAGAAGTCCGTCTCTCCTCGCCCTCTAGAAGTCCATCTCTCCTCGCCCTCTAGAAGTCCGTCTCTCCTCCCCCGCTAGAAGTCCGTCTCTCCTCCCCCGCTAGAAGTCCGTCTCTCCTCCCCCGCTAGAAGTCCGTCTCTCCTCGCCCTCTATAAGTCCGTCTCTCCTCGCCCTCTAGAAGTCCATCTCTCCTCGCCCTCTAGAAGTCCGTCTCTCCTCGCCCTCTAGAAGTCCGTCTCTCCTCGCCCTCTAGAAGTCCGTCTCTCCTCCCCCTCTAGAAGTCCGTCTCTCCTCCCCCGCTAGAAGTCCGTCTCTCCTCCCCCGTTAGAAGTCTGTCTCTCCTCCCCCGCTAGAAGTCCGTCTCTCCTCCCCCGCTAGAAGTCCGTCTCTCCTCTCCCGCTAGAAGTCCGTCTCTCCTCGCCCTCTAGAAGTCGTCCCTCCTCGCCCTCTAGAAGTCCGTCTCTCCTCGCCCTCTAGAAGTCCGTCTCTCCTCGCCCTCTAGAAGTCCGTCTCTCCTGGCCCTCTAGAAGTCTGTCTCTCCTGGCCCTCTAGAAGTCCGTCTCTCCTCGCCCTCTAGAAGTCCGTCTCTCCTCGCCCTCTAGAAGTCCGTCTCTCCTCGCCCTCTAGAAGTCCGTCTCTCCTCCCCCTCTAGAAGTCCGTCTCTCCTCCCCCTCTAGAAGTCCGTCTCTCCCCTCCCTCTAGAAGTCCGTCTTTCCTCCCCCTCGAGCAGACATAAATGCCAGTACATATGCCCTCATCATCCACCGTCTAGACTACTCCCCCATCCTCCTCTGTGGCTTCCATCTAACACTATTACACCCTCCTACCCATTCTCACCTCTGCTGCAGGGGTAAATCTACCTCTCCCCTCATTCCAACTCTGCGGTCACTGGCTGCCCATTACCTACTAAATTATGTGCAACACTGTGCCAAAAAGCCGCACCAAAACCGCACAGAAATGACCTCATATAACCTTACCTTACTACTGTATCATGGGAAATCTCCTGACTGATAACAGAGGGAACACGATACAACAGCGGTGACCGGAAGTCATGTACACACGACCAGCGCTGCTCCACCTCACAAACGGCAAGGACCTGTGATGACGTCCCCACCACGTGAACGGGTCAGGATGTCCCTTGTCACGTGATTAACTTCGCTTCTTCCTTACGCAGCACATGAGCCCCACCCCTCATGTCAATTGATCATTATCAGTGCGCCACACAGTGGAGGAGCCTCGCCCCCTCACAGAGCCCCACCCCCTATGTCACGTGATTATCATCATAGATCTGTCATCCATCTTCCATTCGTCCCAGTTCTAAGTTCCGCCCCCATGCATCGGTCACGTGATCCTGATATTATCACATGTCCTTCATCCACTGCCTGGCTCCGCTGATAACCTCCGCCCCTCCTATCCCGGTCACGTGGTAGTGACGTCATCACAGGTCCTTCAGCTATTTCCGTCTATGAGGTAGAGAGCAGCGCTGGTCGGGTGTTCTCTCTGTTATCAGTCACCCTTCTATGAGTGTGTGTATACAGAGAGCTGTCAATCATTGAGTGACCCCGCCCACTGGACTCCTAGCCGGGATTTAACCCCTCTAGTACCGGCCTCTTTGGGGTAAGTGGTTATTTCTGGTCTTTAGTGGGACGAGTCGTATTTTGTAATGACATAATATTCGCTACATACATCTTATTCACTGACTTTTATACGTTTCTTGTTAATGCCGTTCACCGTGTCGCTGCAGAATTTACATTGTCCATTAACGTTGGACATTATCTGCATTTGTCTATGAGGTCCAAATTAATGCATGCTCTCTCAATGGTGGATCTGAGAGAGGCCGGCCGGAGAGACCATGACACGCAGCGTCAGTGTTCAAACAGTCTCTGCCCACAGGGGGCGATCCATCTTTATTTATAAGAAAATCAGAGTAGGTGGTAACCTCATACTTGCAAAGCATGAGCATTCTAAATATGGTAATATCCCAAAACTCCACATATATCTTTAGCCATAAGAAATACAATGTCAGCACGTTTTCTCACGTTGCCTTTGTAACAGCTGAAATGCAAAGCTATAAACTAAACGACTTGAAATAGAATAGCCATCCCCCCATGTAGGCTCTTGTGTCAGCAGATCTGTGAGCTCCAGTGACAACTGTCCATGGGAAACAATTTTAGGTTTCCCACACATAAAGATATTAAAATATTTTTGACAACCGTGTGGTTTAAGGGAATGTTCACACGTAGCGAATACGACCCACAGCACGCAAGGAAATCACCCCGAATATTCACCCCAAATGCTGGACGTATAATCCCCCCGAATATCTACTACAGAAATACAACAAGGCCAATCCTCACCTCTCCCAGCGTTACCATAGCAACACGTCCCTGCTCTTCCGGCTGTGTCCAGGGGACCCCTATAATGACATGTGACCTCTCCAGCCTGTGAATGGTTGCAGGGGTCACATGACGCCTTCTTTTTTATATATGTGTAACCTGCAGCGTTGCTGTGAACACGCGGCGGAGCCGCAGAGGATTCTGGGAACAATGGCGTTTGTTGCGGAACTTGACTTTCCCATTGAACTTAATGGGGAAATTCTGCAACAAATGCGCCGCGAATCCGCGGTATAAATCCGATATCCTGCGTGTTTATAATCCACACCGCAGGTTAAAATCTGATGAATTTCATTTAAATTTGTTGACACACACAGCCCCCTGTAGGTAGTGCCACACAGCCCCCTGTAGGTAGTGCCACCCAGCCCCCTGAAGGTAATGCCACACAGCCCCCTGTAGGCAGTGCCACACAGCCCCCTGTAGGTAGTGCCACACAGCCCCCTGTAGGTAATTCCACACAGCTCCCCTGTAGGTAATGCCACCCTGCCACTTGTAGGTAATGCCACCCAGCTCCCTGTTGGTAATGCCACCCAGCTGCCCTGTAGGTGATGCCACCCAGCCTCCTGCAGGTGATGCCACCCAGCCCCTTGTAGGTGATGCCACCCAGCCCCTGTAGGTGATGCCACCCAGCCCCCTGTAGGTGATGCCACTCAGCCCCCTGTAGGTGATGCCACCCAGCCCCCTGTAGGTAATGCCACACAGCCCCCTGTAGGTTGCACCCATCCCCCCCACATTCCAGGAGAAGTCACTGACTTCAATGTCCATATATGGACAGTGTAGTCACGCACTTCTCCTGTAGCGGAATCCCTGGCCATAAAGTCGGGGATTCCGCTGCAGAAGTGAGTGACATCGCTGTGTCCATATATGGACAGTGTAGTCACTCACTTCTCCTGTAGCGGAATCCCCAATCCCCGGCCGGGGATTGGGGATTCCGACTCCTACATGGAGCAAAAAAAGACCCTCCTCCTACTCACATGCACTCTGCACTGTGAGGAGGAGAGAGAGCGCAAGCGACGGAATGCATGGCCATCACTCGGGACACATTCCGGTGATGGCCGTGTATTACCCGGCCCCATAGACTACTATGGGAGCCGGGCGGCCGGGTAAACGGCCGAAAATAGGGCATGTCCCATTTTTTGACGGCCAGGTTTCCCGGGCCGTCAAAAAAATTGGTCGTGTGAATAGCCCCATTAGGGGTCTATTGTTCCTACTGCAGCCGGGTGACGGCCGATTTATGAACGGCCGTCACCCGGCCGGGAAACCCTGTAGTGTGAATAAGGGCTTAGGCTCTATTCACACGACAGGGTCCGAGAGTTGGCCGATAACGTACGTTTTGGTCCGTTTTTCTCTGGCGTTTTGCTTCTGTTCCGGGCCATGTTTCCGTATTTAAGCATCCGATTTTTACCCGTTTTGCATCCGTTTTTTTGCCTGTTAATTTTAAAATCGGATGAATTTAATTTGTACATTTTTTGCCACACACTTCACTCTGTAGATAATGCCACAGCACCCTGTAGGTAATGCCACA
>NW_027462240.1:0-39180 GCF_050947455.1 Rhinoderma darwinii
GAAACATCCAGAGAAGTCAAAGACAGTGCTTCTATACTAATTGCCAGGCGCTGAGACGAATGCCGCCAAGATCAAGCGTCTAAGACTTACGGTTCAAGAATTAGCCTCAGAAACAGTGGGAAACAGTGCTTCTATACTAATTGCCAGGCGCTGAGACGAATGCCGCCAAGATCGAGCGTCTATGACTTACGGTTCAAGAATTAGCCTCAGAAACAGTGGTTCAAAACATGCTGCCAATAGCTCGCCTGGGAAACATCCAGAGAAGTCCAAGATAGTGTTTTTTAGACTGGCTGCCACGAGCTGAAACGAATGCAGCCAAGAGCGAGCGTCTGTGACTTACGGTTCAAGAGTTATTCACAGAAACATGGTTCGGAACTTTGCTGCCAGCCGCGAAAGCGAAAATAACCAAGATCGAGCGTCTAGGATTTACTTGTCAATAGCTCGCCTGGGAAACATCCAGAGAAGTCAAAGACAGTGCTTCTATACTAATTGCCAGGCGCTGAGACGAATGCCGCCAAGATCGAGCGTCTATGACTTACGGTTCAAGAATTAGCCTCAGAAACAGTGGTTCTGAACATGCTGCCAATAGCTCGCCTGGGAAACATCCAGAGAAGTCCAAGATAGTGTTTTTTTTAGACTGGCTGCCACGAGCTGAAACGAATGCAGCCAAGAGCGAGCGTCTGTGACTTACGGTTCAAAAGTTATTCACATAAACATGGTTCTGAACTTTGCTGCCAGCCGCGAAAGCGAAAGCAACCAAGATCGAGCGTCTAGGATTTACTTGTGAATAGCTCGCCTGGAAAACATCCAGAGAAGTCAAAGACAGTGCAGCTATACTAATTGCCAGGCGCTGAGACGAATGCCGCCAAGATCAAGCGTCTAAGACTTACGGTTCAAGAATTAGCCTCAGAAACAGTGGGAAACAGTGCTTCTATACTAATTGCCAGGCGCTGAGACGAATGCCGCCAAGATCGAGCGTCTATGACTTACGGTTCAAGAATTAGCCTCAGAAACAGTGGTTCTGAACATCCTGCCAATAGCTCGCATGGGAAACATCCAGAGAAGTCCAAGATAGTGTTTTTTAGACTGGCTGCCACGAGCTGAAACGAATGCAGCCAAGAGCGAGCGTCTGTCACTTACGGTTCAAGAGTTATTCACAGAAACATGGTTCTGAACTTTGCTGCCAGCCGCGAAAGCGAAAGTAACCAAGATCGAGCGTCTAGGATTTACTTGTGAATAGCTCGCCTGGGAAACTTTCAGATAAGTCAAAGACAGTGCTTCTATACTAATTGCCAGGCGCTGAGACGAATGCCGCCAAGATCAAGTGTCTAAGACTTACGGTTCAAGAATTAGCCTCAGAAACAGTGGGAAACAGTGCTTCTATACTAATTGCCAGGCGCTGAGACGAATGCCGCCAAGATCGAGCGTCTATGACTTACGGTTCAAGAATTAGCCTCAGAAACAGTGGTTCTGAACATGCTGCCAATAGCTCGCCTGGGAAACATCCAGAGAAGTCCAAGATAGTGTTTTTTAGACTGACTGCCACGAGCTGAAACGAATGCAGCCAAGAGCGAGCGTCTGTCACTTACGGTTCAAGAGTTATTCACAGAAACATGGTTCTGAACTTTGCTGCCAGCCGCGAAAGCGAAAATAACCAAGATCGAGCGTCTAGGATTTACTTGTCAATAGCTCGCCTGGGAAGCATCCAGAGAAGTCAAAGATAGTGCTTCCATACTAATTGCCAGGCGCTGAGACGAATGCCGCCAAGATCAAGCGTCTAAGACTTACGGTTCAAGAATTAGCCTCAGAAACAGTGGTTCTGAACATGCTGCCAATAGCTCGCCTGGGAAACATCCAGAGAAGTCCAAGATAGTGTTTTTTTTAGACTGGCTGCCACGAGCTGAAACGAATGCAGCCAAGAGCGAGCGTCTGTGACTTACGGTTCAAAAGTTATTCACATAAACATGGTTCTGAACTTTGCTGCCAGCCGCGAAAGCGAAAGCAACCAAGATCGAGCGTCTAGGATTTACTTGTGAATAGCTCGCCTGGAAAACATCCAGAGAAGTCAAAGACAGTGCAGCTATACTAATTGCCAGGCGCTGAGACGAATGCCGCCAAGATCAAGCGTCTAAGACTTACGGTTCAAGAATTAGCCTCAGAAACAGTGGGAAACAGTGCTTCTATACTAATTGCCAGGCGCTGAGACGAATGCCGCCAAGATCGAGCGTCTATGACTTACGGTTCAAGAATTAGCCTCAGAAACAGTGGTTCTGAACATGCTGCTAATAGCTCGCCTGGGAAACATCCAGAGAAGTCCAATATAGTGTTTTTTAGACTGGCTGCCACGAGCTGAAACGAATGCAACCAAGAGCGAGCGTCTGTGACTTACGGTTCAAGAGTTATTCACAGAAACATGGTTCGGAACTTTGCTGCCAGCCGCGAAAGCGAAAATAACCAAGATCGAGCGTCTAGGATTTACTTGTCAATAGCTCGCCTGGGAAACATCCAGAGAAGTCAAAGACAGTGCTTCTATACTAATTGCCAGGTGCTGAGACGAATGCCGCCAAGATCGAGCGTCTATGACTTACGGTTCAAGAATTAGCCTCAGAAACAGTGGTTCTGAACATGCTGCCAATAGCTCGCCTGGGAAACATCCAGAGAAGTCCAAGATAGTGTTTTTTTTAGACTGGCTGCCACGAGCTGAAACGAATGCAGCCAAGAGCGAGCGTCTGTGACTTACGGTTCAAAAGTTATTCACATAAACATGGTTCTGAACTTTGCTGCCAGCCGCGAAAGCGAAAGCAACCAAGATCGAGCGTCTAGGATTTACTTGTGAATAGCTCGCCTGGAAAACATCCAGAGAAGTCAAAGACAGTGCAGATATACTAATTGCCAGGCGCTGAGACGAATGCCGCCAAGATCAAGCGTCTAAGACTTACGGTTCAAGAATTAGCCTCAGAAACAGTGGGAAACAGTGCTTCTATACTAATTGCCAGGCGCTGAGACGAATGCCGCCAAGATCGAGCGTCTATGACTTACGGTTCAAGAATTAGCCTCAGAAACAGTGGTTCTGAACATCCTGCCAATAGCTCGCATGGGAAACATCCAGAGAAGTCCAAGATAGTGTTTTTTAGACTGGCTGCCACGAGCTGAAACGAATGCAGCCAAGAGCGAGCGTCTGTCACTTACGGTTCAAGAGTTATTCACAGAAACATGGTTCTGAACTTTGCTGCCAGCCGCGAAAGCGAAAGTAACCAAGATCGAGCGTCTAGGATTTACTTGTGAATAGCTCGCCTGGGAAACTTTCAGATAAGTCAAAGACAGTGCTTCTATACTAATTGCCAGGCGCTGAGACGAATGCCGCCAAGATCAAGCGTCTAAGACTTACGGTTCAAGAATTAGCCTCAGAAACAGTGGGAAACAGTGCTTCTATACTAATTGCCAGGCGCTGAGACGAATGCCGCCAAGATCGAGCGTCTATGACTTACGGTTCAAGAATTAGCCTCAGAAACAGTGGTTCTGAACATGCTGCCAATAGCTCGCCTGGGAAACATCCAGAGAAGTCCAAGATAGTGTTTTTTTTAGACTGGCTGCCACGAGCTGAAACGAATGCAGCCAAGAGCGAGCGTCTGTGACTTACGGTTCAAGAGTGATTCACAGAAACATGGTTCTGAACTTTGCTGCCAGCCGCGAAAGCGAAAATAACCAAGATCGAGCGTCTAGGATTTACTTGTCAATAGCTCGCCTGGGAAACATCCAGTGAAGTCAAAGACAGTGCTTCTATACTAATTGCCAGGCGCTGAGACGAATGCCGCCAAGATCGAGAGTCTATGACTTACGGTTCAAGAATTAGCCTCAGAAACAGTGGGAAACAGTGCTTCTATACTAATTTCCAGGTGCTGAGACGAATACCGCCAAGATCGAGCGTCTATGACTTACGGTTCAAGAATTAGCCTCAGAAACAGTGGTTCTAAACATGCTGCCAATAGCTCGTCTGGGAAACATCCAGAGAAGTCCAAGATAGTGTTTTTTAGACTGACTGCCACGAGCTGAAACGAATGCAGCCAAGAGCGAGCGTCTGTCACTTACGGTTCAAGAGTTATTCACAGAAACATGGTTCTGAACTTTGCTGCCAGCCGCGAAAGCGAAAATAACCAAGATCGAGCGTCTAGGATTTACTTGTCAATAGCTCGCCTGGGAAACATCCAGAGAAGTCAAAGACAGTGCTTCTATACTAATTGCCAGGCGCTGAGACGAATGCCGCCAAGATCGAGCGTCTATGACTTACGGTTCAAGAATTAGCCTCAGAAACAGTGGGAAACAGTGCTTCTATACTAATTACCAGGCGCTGAGACGAATGCCGCCAAGATCGAGCGTCTATGACTTACGGTTCAAGAATTAGCCTCAGAAACAGTGGTTCTGAACATGCTGCCAATAGCTCGCCTGGGAAACATCCAGAGAAGTCCAAGATAGTGTTTTTTAGACTGGCTGCCACGAGCTGAAACGAATGGACCCAAGAGCGAGCGTCTGTGACTTACGGTTCAAGAGTTATTCACAGAAACATGGTTCTGAACTTTGCTGCCAGCCGCGAAAGCGAAAGTAACCAAGATCGAGCGTCTAGGATTTACTTGTGAATAGCTCGCCTGGGAAACATCCAGAGAAGTCAAAGACAGTGCTTCTATACTAATTGCCAGGCGCTGAGACGAATGCCGCCAAGATCAAGCGTCTAAGACTTACGGTTCAAGAATTAGCCTCAGAAACAGTGGTTCTGAACATGCTGCCAATAGCTCGCCTGGGAAATATCCAGAGAAGTCCAAGATAGTGTTTTTTAGACTGGCTGCCACGAGCTGAAACGAATGCAGCCAAGAGCGAGCGTCTGTGACTTACGGTTCAAGAGTTATTCACAGAAACATGGTTCGGAACTTTGCTGCCAGCCGCGAAAGCGAAAATAACCAAGATCGAGCGTCTAGGATTTACTTGTCAATAGCTCGCCTGGGAAACATCCAGAGAAGTCAAAGACAGTGCTTCTATACTAATTGCCAGGCGCTGAGACGAATGCCGCCAAGATCGAGCGTCTATGACTTACGGTTCAAGAATTAGCCTCAGAAACAGTGGTTCTGAACATGCTGCCAATAGCTCGCCTGGGAAACATCCAGAGAAGTCCAAGATAGTGTTTTTTTTAGACTGGCTGCCACGAGCTGAAACGAATGCAGCCAAGAGCGAGCGTCTGTGACTTACGGTTCAAAAGTTATTCACATAAACATGGTTCTGAACTTTGCTGCCAGCCGCGAAAGCGAAAGCAACCAAGATCGAGCGTCTAGGATTTACTTGTGAATAGCTCGCCTGGAAAACATCCAGAGAAGTCAAAGACAGTGCAGCTATACTAATTGCCAGGCGCTGAGACGAATGCCGCCAAGATCAAGCGTCTAAGACTTACGGTTCAAGAATTAGCCTCAGAAACAGTGGGAAACAGTGCTTCTATACTAATTGCCAGGCGCTGAGACGAATGCCGCCAAGATCGAGCGTCTATGACTTACGGTTCAAGAATTAGCCTCAGAAACAGTGGTTCTGAACATGCTGCTAATAGCTCGCCTGGGAAACATCCAGAGAAGTCCAATATAGTGTTTTTTAGACTGGCTGCCACGAGCTGAAACGAATGCAACCAAGAGCGAGCGTCTGTGACTTACGATTCAAGAGTTATTCACAGAAACATGGTTCTGAACTTTGCTGCCAGCCGCGAAAGCGAAAGTAACCAAGATCGAGCGTCTAGGATTTACTTGTGAATAGCTCGCCTGGGAAACATCCAGAGAAGTCAAAGACAGTGCTTCTATACTAATTGCCAGGCGCTGTGACGAATGCCGCCAAGATCAAGCGTCTAAGACTTACGGTTCAAGAATTAGCCTCAGAAACAGTGGGAAACAGTGCTTCTATACTAATTGCCAGGCGCTGAGACGAATGCCGCCAAGATCGAGCGTCTATGACTTACGGTTCAAGAATTAGCCTCAGAAACAGTGGTTCAAAACATGCTGCCAATAGCTCGCCTGGGAAACATCCAGAGAAGTCCAAGATAGTGTTTTTTAGACTGGCTGCCACGAGCTGAAACGAATGCAGCCAAGAGCGAGCGTCTGTGACTTACGGTTCAAGAGTTATTCACAGAAACATGGTTCGGAACTTTGCTGCCAGCCGCGAAAGCGAAAATAACCAAGATCGAGCGTCTAGGATTTACTTGTCAATAGCTCGCCTGGGAAACATCCAGAGAAGTCAAAGACAGTGCTTCTATACTAATTGCCAGGTGCTGAGACGAATGCCGCCAAGATCGAGCGTCTATGACTTACGGTTCAAGAATTAGCCTCAGAAACAGTGGTTCTGAACATGCTGCCAATAGCTCGCCTGGGAAACATCCAGAGAAGTCCAAGATAGTGTTTTTTTTAGACTGGCTGCCACGAGCTGAAACGAATGCAGCCAAGAGCGAGCGTCTGTGACTTACGGTTCAAAAGTTATTCACATAAACATGGTTCTGAACTTTGCTGCCAGCCGCGAAAGCGAAAGCAACCAAGATCGAGCGTCTAGGATTTACTTGTGAATAGCTCGCCTGGAAAACATCCAGAGAAGTCAAAGACAGTGCAGCTATACTAATTGCCAGGCGCTGAGACGAATGCCGCCAAGATCAAGCGTCTAAGACTTACGGTTCAAGAATTAGCCTCAGAAACAGTGGGAAACAGTGCTTCTATACTAATTGCCAGGCGCTGAGACGAATGCCGCCAAGATCGAGCGTCTATGACTTACGGTTCAAGAATTAGCCTCAGAAACAGTGGTTCTGAACATCCTGCCAATAGCTCGCATGGGAAACATCCAGAGAAGTCCAAGATAGTGTTTTTTAGACTGGCTGCCACGAGCTGAAACGAATGCAGCCAAGAGCGAGCGTCTGTCACTTACGGTTCAAGAGTTATTCACAGAAACATGGTTCTGAACTTTGCTGCCAGCCGCGAAAGCGAAAATAACCAAGATCGAGCGTCTAGGATTTACTTGTCAATAGCTCGCCTGGGAAACATCCAGTGAAGTCAAAGACAGTGCTTCTATACTAATTGCCAGGCGCTGAGACGAATGCCGCCAAGATCAAGCGTCTAAGACTTACGGTTCAAGAATTAGCCTCAGAAACAGTGGGAAACAGTGCTTCTATACTAATTGCCAGGCGCTGAGACGAATGCCGCCAAGATCGAGCGTCTATGACTTACGGTTCAAGAATTAGCCTCAGAAACAGTGGTTCTGTACATGCTGCCTATAGCTCGCCTGGGAAACATCCAGAGAAGTCCAAGATAGTGTTTTTTTTAGACTGGCTGCCACGAGCTGAAACGCATGCAGCCAAGAGCGAGCGTCTGTGACTTACGGTTCAAGAGTTATTCACAGAAACATGGTTCTGAACTTTGCTGCCAGCCGCGAAAGCGAAAGTAACCAAGATCGAGCGTCTAGGATTTACTTGTGAATAGCTCGCCTGGGAAACTTTCAGATAAGTCAAAGACAGTGCTTCTATACTAATTGCCAGGCGCTGAGACGAATGCCGCCAAGATCAAGCGTCTAAGACTTACGGTTCAAGAATTAGCCTCAGAAACAGTGGGAAACAGTGCTTCTATACTAATTGCCAGGCGCTGAGACGAATGCCGCCAAGATCGAGCGTCTATGACTTACGGTTCAAGAATTAGCCTCAGAAACAGTGGTTTTGAACATGCTGCCAATAGCTCGCCTGGGAAACATACAGAGAAGTCCAAGATAGTGTTTTTTTTAGACTGGCTGCCACGAGCTGAAACGAATGCAGCCAAGAGCGAGCGTCTATGACTTACGGTTCAAGAATTAGCCTCAGAAACAGTGGTTCTGAACATGCTGCCAATAGCTCGCCTGGGAAACATCCAGAGAAGTCCAAGATAGTGTTTTTTTTAGACTGGCTGCCACGAGCTGAAACGAATGTAGCCAAGAGCGAGCGTCTGTGACTTACGGTTCAAGAGTGATTCACAGAAACATGGTTCTGAACTTTGCTGCCAGCCGCGAAAGCGAAAATAACCAAGATCGAGCGTCTAGGATTTACTTGTCAATAGATCGCCTGGGAAACATCCAGTGAAGTCAAAGACAGTGCTTCTATACTAATTGCCAGGCGCTGAGACGAATGCCGCCAAGATCGAGAGTCTATGACTTACGGTTCAAGAATTAGCCTCAGAAACAGTGGTTCTAAACATGCTGCCAATAGCTCGTCTGGGAAACATCCAGAGAAGTCCAAGATAGTGTTTTTTAGACTGACTGCCACGAGCTGAAACGAATGCAGCCAAGAGCGAGCGTCTGTCACTTACGGTTCAAGAGTTATTCACAGAAACATGGTTCTGAACTTTGCTGCCAGCCGCGAAAGCGAAAATAACCAAGATCGAGCGTCTAGGATTTACTTGTCAATAGCTCGCCTGGGAAACATCCAGAGAAGTCAAAGACAGTGCTTCTATACTAATTGCCAGGCGCTGAGACGAATGCCGCCAAGATCGAGCGTCTATGACTTACGGTTCAAGAATTAGCCTCAGAAACAGTGGGAAACAGTGCTTCTATACTAATTGCCAGGCGCTGAGACGAATGCCGCCAAGATCGAGCGTCTATGACTTACGGTTCAAGAATTAGCCTCAGAAACAGTGGTTCTGAACATGCTGCCAATAGCTCGCCTGGGAAACATCCAGAGAAGTACAAGATAGTGTTTTTTTAGACTGGCTGCCACGAGCTGAAACGAATGCAGCCAAGAGCGAGCGTCTGTGACTTACGGTTCAAGAGTTATTCACAGAAACATGGTTCTAAACTTTGGTGCCAGCCGCGAAAGCGAAAGTAACCAAGATCGAGCGTCTAGGATTTACTTGTCAATAGCTCGCCTGGGAAACTTTCAGATAAGTCAAAGACAGTGCTTCTATGCTAATTGCCAGGCGCTGAGACGAATGCCGCCAAGATCAAGCGTCTAAGACTTACGGTTCAAGAATTAGCCTCAGAAACAGTGGGAAACAGTGCTTCTATACTAATTGCCAGGCGCTGAGACGAATGCCGCCAAGATCGAGCGTCTATGACTTACGGTTCAAGAATTAGCCTCAGAAACAGTGGTTTTGAACCGGCTGCCAATAGCTCGCCTGGGAAACATCCAGAGAAGTCCAAGATAGTGTTTTTTTAGACTGGCTGCCACGAGCTGAAACGAATGCAGCCAAGAGCGAGCGTCTGTGACTTACGGTTCAAGAGTTATTCACAGAAACATGGTTCTGAACTTTGCTGCCAGCCGCGAAAGCGAAAGTAACCAAGATCGAGCGTCTAGGATTTACTTGTCAATAGCTCGCATGGGAAACATCCAGAGAAGTCAAAGACAGTGCTTCTATACTAATTGCCAGGCGCTGAGACGAATGCCGCCAAGATCGAGCGTCTATGACTTACGGTTCAAGAATTAGCCTCAGAAACAGTGGGAAACAGTGCTTCTATACTAATTGCCAGGCGCTGAGACGAATGCCGCCAAGATCGAGCGTCTATGACTTACGGTTCAAGAATTAGCCTCAGAAACAGTGGTTCTGAACATGCTGCCAATAGCTCGCCTGGGAAACATCCAGAGAAGTCCAAGATAGTGTTTTTTTAGACTGGCTGCCACGAGCTGAAACGAATGCAGCCAAGAGCGAGCGTCTGTGACTTACGGTTCAAGAGTTATTCACAGAAACATGGTTCTAAACTTTGCTGCCAGCCGCGAAAGCGAAAGTAACCAAGATCGAGCGTCTAGGATTTACTTGTCAATAGCTCGCCTGGGAAACTTTCAGATAAGTCAAAGACAGTGCTTCTATGCTAATTGCCAGGCGCTGAGACGAATGCCGCCAAGATCAAGCGTCTAAGACTTACGGTTCAAGAATTAGCCTCAGAAACAGTGGGAAACAGTGCTTCTATACTAATTGCCAGGCGCTGAGACGAATGCCGCCAAGATCGAGCGTCTATGACTTACGGTTCAAGAATTAGCCTCAGAAACAGTGGTTTTGAACATGCTGCCAATAGCTCGCCTGGGAAACATCCAGAGAAGTCCAAGATAGTGATTTCTTAGACTGGCTGCCACGAGCTGAAACGAATGCAGCCAAGAGCGAGCGTCTGTGACTTACGGTTCAAGAGTTATTCACAGAAACATGGTTCTGTACTTTGCTGCCAGCCGCGAAAGCGAAAGTAACCAAGATCGAGCGTCTAGGATTTACTTGTGAATAGCTCGCCTGGGAAACTTTCAGATAAGTCAAAGACAGTGCTTCTATGCTAATTGCCAGGCGCTGAGACGAATGCCGCCAAGATCAAGCGTCTAAGACTTACGGTTCAAGAATTAGCCTCAGAAACAGTGCTTCTATACTAATTGCCAGGCGCTGAGACGAATGCCGCCAAGATCGAGCGTCTATGACTTACGGTTCAAGAATTAGCCTCAGAAACAGTGGTTTTGAACCGGCTGCCAATAGCTCGCCTGGGAAACATCCAGAGAAGTCCAAGATAGTGTTTTTTTAGACTGGCTGCCACGAGCTGAAACGAATGCAGCCAAGAGCGAGCGTCTGTGACTTACGGTTCAAGAGTTATTCACAGAAACATGGTTCTGAACTTTGCTGCCAGCCGCGAAAGCGAAAGTAACCAAGATCGAGCGTCTAGGATTTACTTGTCAATAGCTCGCATGGGAAACATCCAGAGAAGTCAAAGACAGTGCTTCTATACTAATTGCCAGGCGCTGAGACGAATGCCGCCAAGATCGAGCGTCTATGACTTACGGTTCAAGAATTAGCCTCAGAAACAGTGGGAAACAGTGCTTCTATACTAATTTCCAGGTGCTGAGACGAATACCGCCAAGATCGAGCGTCTATGACTTACGGTTCAAGAATTAGCCTCAGAAACAGTGGTTCTAAACATGCTGCCAATAGCTCGTCTGGGAAACATCCAGAGAAGTCCAAGATAGTGTTTTTTAGACTGACTGCCACGAGCTGAAACGAATGCAGCCAAGAGCGAGCGTCTGTCACTTACGGTTCAAGAGTTATTCACAGAAACATGGTTCTGAACTTTGCTGCCAGCCGCGAAAGCGAAAATAACCAAGATCGAGCGTCTAGGATTTACTTGTCAATAGCTCGCCTGGGAAACATCCAGAGAAGTCAAAGACAGTGCTTCTATACTAATTGCCAGGCGCTGAGACGAATGCCGCCAAGATCGAGCGTCTATGACTTACGGTTCAAGAATTAGCCTCAGAAACAGTGGGAAACAGTGCTTCTATACTAATTGCCAGGCGCTGAGACGAATGCCGCCAAGATCGAGCGTCTATGACTTACGGTTCAAGAATTAGCCTCAGAAACAGTGGTTCTGAACATGCTGCCAATAGCTCGCCTGGGAAACATCCAGAGAAGTACAAGATAGTGTTTTTTTAGACTGGCTGCCACGAGCTGAAACGAATGCAGCCAAGAGCGAGCGTCTGTGACTTACGGTTCAAGAGTTATTCACAGAAACATGGTTCTGTACTTTGCTGCCAGCCGCGAAAGCGAAAGTAACCAAGATCGAGCGTCTAGGATTTACTTGTGAATAGCTCGCCTGGGAAACTTTCAGATAAGTCAAAGACAGTGCTTCTATGCTAATTGCCAGGCGCTGAGACGAATGCCGCCAAGATCAAGCGTCTAAGACTTACGGTTCAAGAATTAGCCTCAGAAACAGTGGGAAACAGTGCTTCTATACTAATTGCCAGGCGCTGAGACGAATGCCGCCAAGATCGAGCGTCTATGACTTACGGTTCAAGAATTAGCCTCAGAAACAGTGGTTTTGAACCGGCTGCCAATAGCTCGCCTGGGAAACATCCAGAGAAGTCCAAGATAGTGTTTTTTTAGACTGGCTGCCACGAGCTGAAACGAATGCAGCCAAGAGCGAGCGTCTGTGACTTACGGTTCAAGAGTTATTCACAGAAACATGGTTCTGAACTTTGCTGCCAGCCGCGAAAGCGAAAGTAACCAAGATCGAGCGTCTAGGATTTACTTGTCAATAGCTCGCATGGGAAACATCCAGAGAAGTCAAAGACAGTGCTTTTATGCTAATTTCCAGGCGCTGAGACGAATGCCGCCAAGATCAAGCGTCTAAGACTTACGGTTCAAGAATTAGCCTCAGAAACAGTGGGAAACAGTGCTTCTATACTAATTGCCAGGCGCTGAGACGAATGCCGCCAAGATCGAGCGTCTATGACTTACGGTTCAAGAATTAGCCTCAGAAACAGTGGGAAACAGTGCTTCTATACTAATTGCCAGGCGCTGAGACGAATGCCGCCAAGATCGAGCGTCTATGACTTACGGTTCAAGAATTAGCCTCAGAAACAGTGGGAAACAGTGCTTCTATACTAATTGCCAGGCGCTGAGACGAATGCCGCCAAGATCGAGCGTCTATGACTTACGGTTCAAGAATTAGCCTCAGAAACAGTGGTTCTGAACATGCTGCCAATAGCTCGCCTGGGAAACATCCAGAGAAGTCCAAGATAGTGTTTTTTTAGACTGGCTGCCACGAGCTGAAACGAATGCAGCCAAGAGCGAGCGTCTATGACTTACGGTTCAAGAATTAGCCTCAGAAACAGTGGTTTTGAACCGGCTGCCAATAGCTCGCCTGGGAAACATCCAGAGAAGTCCAAGATAGTGTTTTTTTAGACTGTCTGCCACGAGCTGAAACGAATGCAGCCAAGAGCGAGCGTCTGTGACTTACGGTTCAAGAGTTATTCACAGAAACATGGTTCTGAACTTTGCTGCCAGCCGCGAAAGCGAAAGTAACCAAGATCGAGCGTCTAGGATTTACTTGTCAATAGCTCGCATGGGAAACATCCAGAGAAGTCAAAGACAGTGCTTTTATGCTAATTTCCAGGCGCTGAGACGAATGCCGCCAAGATCAAGCGTCTAAGACTTACGGTTCAAGAATTAGCCTCAGAAACAGTGGGAAACAGTGCTTCTATACTAATTGCCAGGCGCTGAGACGAATGCCGCCAAGATCGAGCGTCTATGACTTACGGTTCAAGAATTAGCCTCAGAAACAGTGGGAAACAGTGCTTCTATACTAATTGCCAGGCGCTGAGACGAATGCCGCCAAGATCGAGCGTCTATGACTTACGGTTCAAGAATTAGCCTCAGAAACAGTGGGAAACAGTGCTTCTATACTAATTGCCAGGCGCTGAGACGAATGCCGCCAAGATCGAGCGTCTATGACTTACGGTTCAAGAATTAGCCTCAGAAACAGTGGTTCTGAACATGCTGCCAATAGCTCGCCTGGGAAACATCCAGAGAAGTCCAAGATAGTGTTTTTTTAGACTGGCTGCCACGAGCTGAAACGAATGCAGCCAAGAGCGAGCGTCTGTGACTTACGGTTCAAGAGTTATTCACAGAAACATGGTTCTGTACTTTGCTGCCAGCCGCGAAAGAGAAAGTAACCAAGATCGAGCGTCTAGGATTTACTTGTGAATAGCTCGCCTGGGAAACTTTCAGATAAGTCAAAGACAGTGCTTCTATGCTAATTGCCAGGCGCTGAGACGAATGCCGCCAAGATCAAGCGTCTAAGACTTACGGTTCAAGAATTAGCCTCAGAAACAGTGGGAAACAGTGCTTCTATACTAATTGCCAGGCGCTGAGACGAATGCCGCCAAGATCGAGCGTCTATGACTTACGGTTCAAGAATTAGCCTCAGAAACAGTGGTTTTGAACCGGCTGCCAATAGCTCGCCTGGGAAACATCCAGAGAAGTCCAAGATAGTGTTTTTTTAGACTGGCTGCCACGAGCTGAAACGAATGCAGCCAAGAGCGAGCGTCTGTGACTTACGGTTCAAGAGTTATTCACAGAAACATGGTTCTGAACTTTGCTGCCAGCCGCGAAAGCGAAAGTAACCAAGATCGAGCGTCTAGGATTTACTTGTCAATAGCTCGCATGGGAAACATCCAGAGAAGTCAAAGACAGTGCTTCTATACTAATTGCCAGGCGCTGAGACGAATGCCGCCAAGATCGAGCGTCTATGACTTACGGTTCAAGAATTAGCCTCAGAAACAGTGGGAAACAGTGCTTCTATACTAATTTCCAGGTGCTGAGACGAATACCGCCAAGATCGAGCGTCTATGACTTACGGTTCAAGAATTAGCCTCAGAAACAGTGGTTCTAAACATGCTGCCAATAGCTCGTCTGTGAAACATCCAGAGAAGTCCAAGATAGTGTTTTTTAGACTGACTGCCACGAGCTGAAACGAATGCAGCCAAGAGCGAGCGTCTGTCACTTACGGTTCAAGAGTTATTCACAGAAACATGGTTCTGAACTTTGCTGCCAGCCGCGAAAGCGAAAATAACCAAGATCGAGCGTCTAGGATTTACTTGTCAATAGCTCGCCTGGGAAACATCCAGAGAAGTCAAAGACAGTGCTTCTATACTAATTGCCAGGCGCTGAGACGAATGCCGCCAAGATCGAGCGTCTATGACTTACGGTTCAAGAATTAGCCTCAGAAACAGTGGGAAACAGTGCTTCTATACTAATTGCCAGGCGCTGAGACGAATGCCGCCAAGATCGAGCGTCTATGACTTACGGTTCAAGAATTAGCCTCAGAAACAGTGGTTCTGAACATGCTGCCAATAGCTTGCCTGGGAAACATCCAGAGAAGTACAAGATAGTGTTTTTTTAGACTGGCTGCCACGAGCTGAAACGAATGCAGCCAAGAGCGAGCGTCTGTGACTTACGGTTCAAGAGTTATTCACAGAAACATGGTTCTAAACTTTGCTGCCAGCCGCGAAAGCGAAAGTAACCAAGATCGAGCGTCTAGGATTTACTTGTCAATAGCTCGCCTGGGAAACTTTCAGATAAGTCAAAGACAGTGCTTCTATACTAATTGCCAGGCGCTGAGACGAATGCCGCCAAGATCAAGCGTCTAAGACTTACGGTTCAAGAATTAGTCTCAGAAACAGTGGGAAACAGTGCTTCTATACTAATTGCCAGGCGCTGAGACGAATGCCGCCAAGATCGAGCGTCTATGACTTACGGTTCAAGAATTAGCCTCAGAAACAGTGGTTTTGAACATGCTGCCAATAGCTCGCCTGGGAAACATCCAGAGAAGTCCAAGATAGTGTTTTTTTAGACTGGCTGCCACGAGCTGAAACGAATGCAGCCAAGAGCGAGCGTCTGTGACTTACGGTTCAAGAGTTATTCACAGAAACATGGTTCTGTACTTTGCTGCCAGCCGCGAAAGCGAAAGTAACCAAGATCGAGCGTCTAGGATTTACTTGTGAATAGCTCGCCTGGGAAACTTTCAGATAAGTCAAAGACAGTGCTTCTATGCTAATTGCCAGGCGCTGAGACGAATGCCGCCAAGATCAAGCGTCTAAGACTTACGGTTCAAGAATTAGCCTCAGAAACAGTGGGAAACAGTGCTTCTATACTAATTGCCAGGCGCTGAGACGAATGCCGCCAAGATCGAGCGTCTATGACTTACGGTTCAAGAATTAGCCTCAGAAACAGTGGTTCTGAACATGCTGCCAATAGCTCGCCTGGGAAACATCCAGAGAAGTCCAAGATAGTGTTTTTTTTAGACTGGCTGCCACGAGCTGAAACGAATGCAGCCAAGAGCGAGCGTCTGTGACTTACGGTTCAAAAGTTATTCACATAAACATGGTTCTGAACTTTGCTGCCAGCCGCGAAAGCGAAAGCAACCAAGATCGAGCGTCTAGGATTTACTTGTGAATAGCTCGCCTGGAAAACATCCAGAGAAGTCAAAGACAGTGCAGCTATACTAATTGCCAGGCGCTGAGACGAATGCCGCCAAGATCAAGCGTCTAAGACTTACGGTTCAAGAATTAGCCTCAGAAACAGTGGGAAACAGTGCTTCTATACTAATTGCCAGGCGCTGAGACGAATGCCGCCAAGATCGAGCGTCTATGACTTACGGTTCAAGAATTAGCCTCAGAAACAGTGGTTCTGAACATGCTGCTAATAGCTCGCCTGGGAAACATCCAGAGAAGTCCAATATAGTGTTTTTTAGACTGGCTGCCACGAGCTGAAACGAATGCAACCAAGAGCGAGCGTCTGTGACTTACGATTCAAGAGTTATTCACAGAAACATGGTTCTGAACTTTGCTGCCAGCCGCGAAAGCGAAAGTAACCAAGATCGAGCGTCTAGGATTTACTTGTGAATAGCTCGCCTGGGAAACATCCAGAGAAGTCAAAGACAGTGCTTCTATACTAATTGCCAGGCGCTGTGACGAATGCCGCCAAGATCAAGCGTCTAAGACTTACGGTTCAAGAATTAGCCTCAGAAACAGTGGGAAACAGTGCTTCTATACTAATTGCCAGGCGCTGAGACGAATGCCGCCAAGATCGAGCGTCTATGACTTACGGTTCAAGAATTAGCCTCAGAAACAGTGGTTCAAAACATGCTGCCAATAGCTCGCCTGGGAAACATCCAGAGAAGTCCAAGATAGTGTTTTTTAGACTGGCTGCCACGAGCTGAAACGAATGCAGCCAAGACCGAGCGTCTGTGACTTACGGTTCAAGAGTTATTCACAGAAACATGGTTCGGAACTTTGCTGCCAGCCGCGAAAGCGAAAATAACCAAGATCGAGCGTCTAGGATTTACTTGTCAATAGCTCGCCTGGGAAACATCCAGAGAAGTCAAAGACAGTGCTTCTATACTAATTGCCAGGCGCTGAGACGAATGCCGCCAAGATCGAGCGTCTATGACTTACGGTTCAAGAATTAGCCTCAGAAACAGTGGTTCTGAACATGCTGCCAATAGCTCGCCTGGGAAACATCCAGAGAAGTCCAAGATAGTGTTTTTTTTAGACTGGCTGCCACGAGCTGAAACGAATGCAGCCAAGAGCGAGCGTCTGTGACTTACGGTTCAAAAGTTATTCACATAAACATGGTTCTGAACTTTGCTGCCAGCCGCGAAAGCGAAAGCAACCAAGATCGAGCGTCTAGGATTTACTTGTGAATAGCTCGCCTGGAAAACATCCAGAGAAGTCAAAGACAGTGCAGCTATACTAATTGCCAGGCGCTGAGACGAATGCCGCCAAGATCAAGCGTCTAAGACTTACGGTTCAAGAATTAGCCTCAGAAACAGTGGGAAACAGTGCTTCTATACTAATTGCCAGGCGCTGAGACGAATGCCGCCAAGATCGAGCGTCTATGACTTACGGTTCAAGAATTAGCCTCAGAAACAGTGGTTCTGAACATGCTGCTAATAGCTCGCCTGGGAAACATCCAGAGAAGTCCAATATAGTGTTTTTTAGACTGGCTGCCACGAGCTGAAACGAATGCAACCAAGAGCGAGCGTCTGTGACTTACGGTTCAAGAGTTATTCACAGAAACATGGTTCGGAACTTTGCTGCCAGCCGCGAAAGCGAAAATAACCAAGATCGAGCGTCTAGGATTTACTTGTCAATAGCTCGCCTGGGAAACATCCAGAGAAGTCAAAGACAGTGCTTCTATACTAATTGCCAGGTGCTGAGACGAATGCCGCCAAGATCGAGCGTCTATGACTTACGGTTCAAGAATTAGCCTCAGAAACAGTGGTTCTGAACATGCTGCCAATAGCTCGCCTGGGAAACATCCAGAGAAGTCCAAGATAGTGTTTTTTTTAGACTGGCTGCCACGAGCTGAAACGAATGCAGCCAAGAGCGAGCGTCTGTGACTTACGGTTCAAAAGTTATTCACATAAACATGGTTCTGAACTTTGCTGCCAGCCGCGAAAGCGAAAGCAACCAAGATCGAGCGTCTAGGATTTACTTGTGAATAGCTCGCCTGGAAAACATCCAGAGAAGTCAAAGACAGTGCAGCTATACTAATTGCCAGGCGCTGAGACGAATGCCGCCAAGATCAAGCGTCTAAGACTTACGGTTCAAGAATTAGCCTCAGAAACAGTGGGAAACAGTGCTTCTATACTAATTGCCAGGCGCTGAGACGAATGCCGCCAAGATCGAGCGTCTATGACTTACGGTTCAAGAATTAGCCTCAGAAACAGTGGTTCTGAACATCCTGCCAATAGCTCGCATGGGAAACATCCAGAGAAGTCCAAGATAGTGTTTTTTAGACTGGCTGCCACGAGCTGAAACGAATGCAGCCAAGAGCGAGCGTCTGTCACTTACGGTTCAAGAGTTATTCACAGAAACATGGTTCTGAACTTTGCTGCCAGCCGCGAAAGCGAAAATAACCAAGATCGAGCGTCTAGGATTTACTTGTCAATAGCTCGCCTGGGAAACATCCAGTGAAGTCAAAGACAGTGCTTCTATACTAATTGCCAGGCGCTGAGACGAATGCCGCCAAGATCAAGCGTCTAAGACTTACGGTTCAAGAATTAGCCTCAGAAACAGTGGGAAACAGTGCTTCTATACTAATTGCCAGGCGCTGAGACGAATGCCGCCAAGATCGAGCGTCTATGACTTACGGTTCAAGAATTAGCCTCAGAAACAGTGGTTCTGTACATGCTGCCTATAGCTCGCCTGGGAAACATCCAGAGAAGTCCAAGATAGTGTTTTTTTTAGACTGGCTGCCACGAGCTGAAACGAATGCAGCCAAGAGCGAGCGTCTATGACTTACGGTTCAAGAATTAGCCTCAGAAACAGTGGTTCTGAACATGCTGCCAATAGCTCGCCTGAGAAACATCCAGAGAAGTCCAAGATAGTGTTTTTTTTAGACTGGCTGCCACGAGCTGAAACGAATGTAGCCAAGAGCGAGCGTCTGTGACTTACGGTTCAAGAGTGATTCACAGAAACATGGTTCTGAACTTTGCTGCCAGCCGCGAAAGCGAAAATAACCAAGATCGAGCGTCTAGGATTTACTTGTCAATAGATCGCCTGGGAAACATCCAGTGAAGTCAAAGACAGTGCTTCTATACTAATTGCCAGGCGCTGAGACGAATGCCGCCAAGATCGAGAGTCTATGACTTACGGTTCAAGAATTAGCCTCAGAAACAGTGGTTCTAAACATGCTGCCAATAGCTCGTCTGGGAAACATCCAGAGAAGTCCAAGATAGTGTTTTTTAGACTGACTGCCACGAGCTGAAACGAATGCAGCCAAGAGCGAGCGTCTGTCACTTACGGTTCAAGAGTTATTCACAGAAACATGGTTCTGAACTTTGCTGCCAGCCGCGAAAGCGAAAATAACCAAGATCGAGCGTCTAGGATTTACTTGTCAATAGCTCGCCTGGGAAACATCCAGAGAAGTCAAAGACAGTGCTTCTATACTAATTGCCAGGCGCTGAGACGAATGCCGCCAAGATCGAGCGTCTATGACTTACGGTTCAAGAATTAGCCTCAGAAACAGTGGGAAACAGTGCTTCTATACTAATTGCCAGGCGCTGAGACGAATGCCGCCAAGATCGAGCGTCTATGACTTACGGTTCAAGAATTAGCCTCAGAAACAGTGGTTCTGAACATGCTGCCAATAGCTCGCCTGGGAAACATCCAGAGAAGTACAAGATAGTGTTTTTTTAGACTGGCTGCCACGAGCTGAAACGAATGCAGCCAAGAGCGAGCGTCTGTGACTTACGGTTCAAGAGTTATTCACAGAAACATGGTTCTAAACTTTGCTGCCAGCCGCGAAAGCGAAAGTAACCAAGATCGAGCGTCTAGGATTTACTTGTCAATAGCTCGCCTGGGAAACTTTCAGATAAGTCAAAGACAGTGCTTCTATGCTAATTGCCAGGCGCTGAGACGAATGCCGCCAAGATCAAGCGTCTAAGACTTACGGTTCAAGAATTAGCCTCAGAAACAGTGGGAAACAGTGCTTCTATACTAATTGCCAGGCGCTGAGACGAATGCCGCCAAGATCGAGCGTCTATGACTTACGGTTCAAGAATTAGCCTCAGAAACAGTGGTTTTGAACCGGCTGCCAATAGCTCGCCTGGGAAACATCCAGAGAAGTCCAAGATAGTGTTTTTTTAGACTGGCTGCCACGAGCTGAAACGAATGCAGCCAAGAGCGAGCGTCTGTGACTTACGGTTCAAGAGTTATTCACAGAAACATGGTTCTGAACTTTGCTGCCAGCCGCGAAAGCGAAAGTAACCAAGATCGAGCGTCTAGGATTTACTTGTCAATAGCTCGCATGGGAAACATCCAGAGAAGTCAAAGACAGTGCTTCTATACTAATTGCCAGGCGCTGAGACGAATGCCGCCAAGATCGAGCGTCTATGACTTACGGTTCAAGAATTAGCCTCAGAAACAGTGGGAAACAGTGCTTCTATACTAATTGCCAGGCGCTGAGACGAATGCCGCCAAGATCGAGCGTCTATGACTTACGGTTCAAGAATTAGCCTCAGAAACAGTGGTTCTGAACATGCTGCCAATAGCTCGCCTGGGAAACATCCAGAGAAGTCCAAGATAGTGTTTTTTTAGACTGGCTGCCACGAGCTGAAACGAATGCAGCCAAGAGCGAGCGTCTGTGACTTACGGTTCAAGAGTTATTCACAGAAACATGGTTCTAAACTTTGCTGCCAGCCGCGAAAGCGAAAGTAACCAAGATCGAGCGTCTAGGATTTACTTGTCAATAGCTCGCCTGGGAAACTTTCAGATAAGTCAAAGACAGTGCTTCTATGCTAATTGCCAGGCGCTGAGACGAATGCCGCCAAGATCAAGCGTCTAAGACTTACGGTTCAAGAATTAGCCTCAGAAACAGTGGGAAACAGTGCTTCTATACTAATTGCCAGGCGCTGAGACGAATGCCGCCAAGATCGAGCGTCTATGACTTACGGTTCAAGAATTAGCCTCAGAAACAGTGGTTTTGAACATGCTGCCAATAGCTCGCCTGGGAAACATCCAGAGAAGTCCAAGATAGTGATTTTTTAGACTGGCTGCCACGAGCTGAAACGAATGCAGCCAAGAGCGAGCGTCTGTGACTTACGGTTCAAGAGTTATTCACAGAAACATGGTTCTGTACTTTGCTGCCAGCCGCGAAAGCGAAAGTAACCAAGATCGAGCGTCTAGGATTTACTTGTGAATAGCTCGCCTGGGAAACTTTCAGATAAGTCAAAGACAGTGCTTCTATGCTAATTGCCAGGCGCTGAGACGAATGCCGCCAAGATCAAGCGTCTAAGACTTACGGTTCAAGAATTAGCCTCAGAAACAGTGGGAAACAGTGCTTCTATACTAATTGCCAGGCGCTGAGACGAATGCCGCCAAGATCGAGCGTCTATGACTTACGGTTCAAGAATTAGCCTCAGAAACAGTGGTTTTGAACCGGCTGCCAATAGCTCGCCTGGGAAACATCCAGAGAAGTCCAAGATAGTGTTTTTTTAGACTGGCTGCCACGAGCTGAAACGAATGCAGCCAAGAGCGAGCGTCTGTGACTTACGGTTCAAGAGTTATTCACAGAAACATGGTTCTGAACTTTGCTGCCAGCCGCGAAAGCGAAAGTAACCAAGATCGAGCGTCTAGGATTTACTTGTCAATAGCTCGCATGGGAAACATCCAGAGAAGTCAAAGACAGTGCTTCTATACTAATTGCCAGGCGCTGAGACGAATGCCGCCAAGATCGAGCGTCTATGACTTACGGTTCAAGAATTAGCCTCAGAAACAGTGGGAAACAGTGCTTCTATACTAATTTCCAGGTGCTGAGACGAATACCGCCAAGATCGAGCGTCTATGACTTACGGTTCAAGAATTAGCCTCAGAAACAGTGGTTCTAAACATGCTGCCAATAGCTCGTCTGGGAAACATCCAGAGAAGTCCAAGATAGTGTTTTTTAGACTGACTGCCACGAGCTGAAACGAATGCAGCCAAGAGCGAGCGTCTGTCACTTACGGTTCAAGAGTTATTCACAGAAACATGGTTCTGAACTTTGCTGCCAGCCGCGAAAGCGAAAATAACCAAGATCGAGCGTCTAGGATTTACTTGTCAATAGCTCGCCTGGGAAACATCCAGAGAAGTCAAAGACAGTGCTTCTATACTAATTGCCAGGCGCTGAGACGAATGCCGCCAAGATCGAGCGTCTATGACTTACGGTTCAAGAATTAGCCTCAGAAACAGTGGGAAACAGTGCTTCTATACTAATTGCCAGGCGCTGAGACGAATGCCGCCAAGATCGAGCGTCTATGACTTACGGTTCAAGAATTAGCCTCAGAAACAGTGGTTCTGAACATGCTGCCAATAGCTCGCCTGGGAAACATCCAGAGAAGTACAAGATAGTGTTTTTTTAGACTGGCTGCCACGAGCTGAAACGAATGCAGCCAAGAGCGAGCGTCTGTGACTTACGGTTCAAGAGTTATTCACAGAAACATGGTTCTAAACTTTGCTGCCAGCCGCGAAAGCGAAAGTAACCAAGATCGAGCGTCTAGGATTTACTTGTCAATAGCTCGCCTGGGAAACTTTCAGATAAGTCAAAGACAGTGCTTCTATACTAATTGCCAGGCGCTGAGACGAATGCCGCCAAGATCAAGCGTCTAAGACTTACGGTTCAAGAATTAGCCTCAGAAACAGTGGGAAACAGTGCTTCTATACTAATTGCCAGGCGCTGAGACGAATGCCGCCAAGATCGAGCGTCTATGACTTACGGTTCAAGAATTAGCCTCAGAAACAGTGGTTTTGAACATGCTGCCAATAGCTCGCCTGGGAAACATCCAGAGAAGTCCAAGATAGTGTTTTTTTAGACTGGCTGCCACGAGCTGAAACGAATGCAGCCAAGAGCGAGCGTCTGTGACTTACGGTTCAAGAGTTATTCACAGAAACATGGTTCTGTACTTTGCTGCCAGCCGCGAAAGCGAAAGTAACCAAGATCGAGCGTCTAGGATTTACTTGTGAATAGCTCGCCTGGGAAACTTTCAGATAAGTCAAAGACAGTGCTTCTATGCTAATTGCCAGGCGCTGAGACGAATGCCGCCAAGATCAAGCGTCTAAGACTTACGGTTCAAGAATTAGCCTCAGAAACAGTGGGAAACAGTGCTTCTATACTAATTGCCAGGCGCTGAGACGAATGCCGCCAAGATCGAGCGTCTATGACTTACGGTTCAAGAATTAGCCTCAGAAACAGTGGTTTTGAACCGGCTGCCAATAGCTCGCCTGGGAAACATCCAGAGAAGTCCAAGATAGTGTTTTTTTAGACTGGCTGCCACGAGCTGAAACGAATGCAGCCAAGAGCGAGCGTCTGTGACTTACGGTTCAAGAGTTATTCACAGAAACATGGTTCTGAACTTTGCTGCCAGCCGCGAAAGCGAAAGTAACCAAGATCGAGCGTCTAGGATTTACTTGTCAATAGCTCGCATGGGAAACATCCAGAGAAGTCAAAGACAGTGCTTTTATGCTAATTTCCAGGCGCTGAGACGAATGCCGCCAAGATCAAGCGTCTAAGACTTACGGTTCAAGAATTAGCCTCAGAAACAGTGGGAAACAGTGCTTCTATACTAATTGCCAGGCGCTGAGACGAATGCCGCCAAGATCGAGCGTCTATGACTTACGGTTCAAGAATTAGCCTCAGAAACAGTGGGAAACAGTGCTTCTATACTAATTGCCAGGCGCTGAGACGAATGCCGCCAAGATCGAGCGTCTATGACTTACGGTTCAAGAATTAGCCTCAGAAACAGTGGGAAACAGTGCTTCTATACTAATTGCCAGGCGCTGAGACGAATGCCGCCAAGATCGAGCGTCTATGACTTACGGTTCAAGAATTAGCCTCAGAAACAGTGGTTCTGAACATGCTGCCAATAGCTCGCCTGGGAAACATCCAGAGAAGTCCAAGATAGTGTTTTTTTAGACTGGCTGCCACGAGCTGAAACGAATGCAGCCAAGAGCGAGCGTCTATGACTTACGGTTCAAGAATTAGCCTCAGAAACAGTGGTTTTGAACCGGCTGCCAATAGCTCGCCTGGGAAACATCCAGAGAAGTCCAAGATAGTGTTTTTTTAGACTGTCTGCCACGAGCTGAAACGAATGCAGCCAAGAGCGAGCGTCTGTGACTTACGGTTCAAGAGTTATTCACAGAAACATGGTTCTGAACTTTGCTGCCAGCCGCGAAAGCGAAAGTAACCAAGATCGAGCGTCTAGGATTTACTTGTCAATAGCTCGCATGGGAAACATCCAGAGAAGTCAAAGACAGTGCTTTTATGCTAATTTCCAGGCGCTGAGACGAATGCCGCCAAGATCAAGCGTCTAAGACTTACGGTTCAAGAATTAGCCTCAGAAACAGTGGGAAACAGTGCTTCTATACTAATTGCCAGGCGCTGAGACGAATGCCGCCAAGATCGAGCGTCTATGACTTACGGTTCAAGAATTAGCCTCAGAAACAGTGGGAAACAGTGCTTCTATACTAATTGCCAGGCGCTGAGACGAATGCCGCCAAGATCGAGCGTCTATGACTTACGGTTCAAGAATTAGCCTCAGAAACAGTGGTTTTGAACCGGCTGCCAATAGCTCGCCTGGGAAACATCCAGAGAAGTCCAAGATAGTGTTTTTTTAGACTGGCTGCCACGAGCTGAAACGAATGCAGCCAAGAGCGAGCGTCTGTGACTTACGGTTCAAGAGTTATTCACAGAAACATGGTTCTGAACTTTGCTGCCAGCCGCGAAAGCGAAAGTAACCAAGATCGAGCGTCTAGGATTTACTTGTCAATAGCTCGCATGGGAAACATCCAGAGAAGTCAAAGACAGTGCTTCTATACTAATTGCCAGGCGCTGAGACGAATGCCGCCAAGATCGAGCGTCTATGACTTACGGTTCAAGAATTAGCCTCAGAAACAGTGGGAAACAGTGCTTCTATACTAATTTCCAGGTGCTGAGACGAATACCGCCAAGATCGAGCGTCTATGACTTACGGTTCAAGAATTAGCCTCAGAAACAGTGGTTCTAAACATGCTGCCAATAGCTCGTCTGGGAAACATCCAGAGAAGTCCAAGATAGTGTTTTTTAGACTGACTGCCACGAGCTGAAACGAATGCAGCCAAGAGCGAGCGTCTGTCACTTACGGTTCAAGAGTTATTCACAGAAACATGGTTCTGAACTTTGCTGCCAGCCGCGAAAGCGAAAATAACCAAGATCGAGCGTCTAGGATTTACTTGTCAATAGCTCGCCTGGGAAACATCCAGAGAAGTCAAAGACAGTGCTTCTATACTAATTGCCAGGCGCTGAGACGAATGCCGCCAAGATCGAGCGTCTATGACTTACGGTTCAAGAATTAGCCTCAGAAACAGTGGGAAACAGTGCTTCTATACTAATTGCCAGGCGCTGAGACGAATGCCGCCAAGATCGAGCGTCTATGACTTACGGTTCAAGAATTAGCCTCAGAAACAGTGGTTCTGAACATGCTGCCAATAGCTCGCCTGGGAAACATCCAGAGAAGTACAAGATAGTGTTTTTTTAGACTGGCTGCCACGAGCTGAAACGAATGCAGCCAAGAGCGAGCGTCTGTGACTTACGGTTCAAGAGTTATTCACAGAAACATGGTTCTAAACTTTGCTGCCAGCCGCGAAAGCGAAAGTAACCAAGATCGAGCGTCTAGGATTTACTTGTCAATAGCTCGCCTGGGAAACTTTCAGATAAGTCAAAGACAGTGCTTCTATACTAATTGCCAGGCGCTGAGACGAATGCCGCCAAGATCAAGCGTCTAAGACTTACGGTTCAAGAATTAGCCTCAGAAACAGTGGGAAACTGCTTCTATACTAATTGCCAGGCGCTGAGACGAATGCCGCCAAGATCGAGCGTCTATGACTTACGGTTCAAGAATTAGCCTCAGAAACAGTGGTTTTGAACATGCTGCCAATAGCTCGCCTGGGAAACATCCAGAGAAGTCCAAGATAGTGTTTTTTTAGACTGGCTGCCACGAGCTGAAACGAATGCAGCCAAGAGCGAGCGTCTGTGACTTACGGTTCAAGAGTTATTCACAGAAACATGGTTCTGTACTTTGCTGCCAGCCGCGAAAGCGAAAGTAACCAAGATCGAGCGTCTAGGATTTACTTGTGAATAGCTCGCCTGGGAAACTTTCAGATAAGTCAAAGACAGTGCTTCTATGCTAATTGCCAGGCGCTGAGACGAATGCCGCCAAGATCAAGCGTCTAAGACTTACGGTTCAAGAATTAGCCTCAGAAACAGTGGGAAACAGTGCTTCTATACTAATTGCCAGGCGCTGAGACGAATGCCGCCAAGATCGAGCGTCTATGACTTACGGTTCAAGAATTAGCCTCAGAAACAGTGGTTTTGAACATGCTGCCAATAGCTCGCCTGGGAAACATCCAGAGAAGTCCAAGATAGTGTTTTTTTAGACTGGCTGCCACGAGCTGAAACGAATGCAGCCAAGAGCGAGCGTCTGTGACTTACGGTTCAAGAGTTATTCACAGAAACATGGTTCTGTACTTTGCTGCCAGCCGCGAAAGCGAAAGTAACCAAGATCGAGCGTCTAGGATTTACTTGTGAATAGCTCGCCTGGGAAACTTTCAGATAAGTCAAAGACAGTGCTTCTATGCTAATTGCCAGGCGCTGAGACGAATGCCGCCAAGATCAAGCGTCTAAGACTTACGGTTCAAGAATTAGCCTCAGAAACAGTGGGAAACAGTGCTTCTATACTAATTGCCAGGCGCTGAGACGAATGCCGCCAAGATCGAGCTTCTATGACTTACGGTTCAAGAATTAGCCTCAGAAACAGTGGTTTTGAACCGGCTGCCAATAGCTCGCCTGGGAAACATCCAGAGAAGTCCAAGATAGTGTTTTTTTAGACTGGCTGCCACGAGCTGAAACGAATGCAGCCAAGAGCGAGCGTCTGTGACTTACGGTTCAAGAGTTATTCACAGAAACATGGTTCTGAACTTTGCTGCCAGCCGCGAAAGCGAAAGTAACCAAGATCGAGCGTCTAGGATTTACTTGTCAATAGCTCGCATGGGAAACATCCAGAGAAGTCAAAGACAGTGCTTTTATGCTAATTTCCAGGCGCTGAGACGAATGCCGCCAAGATCAAGCGTCTAAGACTTACGGTTCAAGAATTAGCCTCAGAAACAGTGGGAAACAGTGCTTCTATACTAATTGCCAGGCGCTGAGACGAATGCCGCCAAGATCGAGCGTCTATGACTTACGGTTCAAGAATTAGCCTCAGAAACAGTGGGAAACAGTGCTTCTATACTAATTGCCAGGCGCTGAGACGAATGCCGCCAAGATCGAGCGTCTATGACTTACGGTTCAAGAATTAGCCTCAGAAACAGTGGGAAACAGTGCTTCTATACTAATTGCCAGGCGCTGAGACGAATGCCGCCAAGATCGAGCGTCTATGACTTACGGTTCAAGAATTAGCCTCAGAAACAGTGGTTTTGAACCGGCTGCCAATAGCTCGCCTGGGAAACATCCAGAGAAGTCCAAGATAGTGTTTTTTTAGACTGGCTGCCACGAGCTGAAACGAATGCAGCCAAGAGCGAGCGTCTGTGACTTACGGTTCAAGAGTTATTCACAGAAACATGGTTCTGAACTTTGCTGCCAGCCGCGAAAGCGAAAGTAACCAAGATCGAGCGTCTAGGATTTACTTGTCAATAGCTCGCCTGGGAAACTTTCAGATAAGTCAAAGACAGTGCTTCTATGCTAATTGCCAGGCGCTGAGACGAATGCCGCCAAGATCAAGCGTCTAAGACTTACGGTTCAAGAATTAGCCTCAGAAACAGTGGGAAACAGTGCTTCTATACTAATTGCCAGGCGCTGAGACGAATGCCGCCAAGATCGAGCGTCTATGACTTACGGTTCAAGAATTAGCCTCAGAAACAGTGGTTTTGAACATGCTGCCAATAGCTCGCCTGGGAAACATCCAGAGAAGTCCAAGATAGTGTTTTTTTAGACTGGCTGCCACGAGCTGAAACGAATGCAGCCAAGAGCGAGCGTCTGTGACTTACGGTTCAAGAGTTATTCACAGAAACATGGTTCTGTACTTTGCTGCCAGCCGCGAAAGCGAAAGTAACCAAGATCGAGCGTCTAGGATTTACTTGTGAATAGCTCGCCTGGGAAACTTTCAGATAAGTCAAAGACAGTGCTTCTATGCTAATTGCCAGGCGCTGAGACGAATGCCGCCAAGATCAAGCGTCTAAGACTTACGGTTCAAGAATTAGCCTCAGAAACAGTGGGAAACAGTGCTTCTATACTAATTGCCAGGCGCTGAGACGAATGCCGCCAAGATCGAGCTTCTATGACTTACGGTTCAAGAATTAGCCTCAGAAACAGTGGTTTTGAACCGGCTGCCAATAGCTCGCCTGGGAAACATCCAGAGAAGTCCAAGATAGTGTTTTTTTAGACTGGCTGCCACGAGCTGAAACGAATGCAGCCAAGAGCGAGCGTCTGTGACTTACGGTTCAAGAGTTATTCACAGAAACATGGTTCTGAACTTTGCTGCCAGCCGCGAAAGCGAAAGTAACCAAGATCGAGCGTCTAGGATTTACTTGTCAATAGCTCGCATGGGAAACATCCAGAGAAGTCAAAGACAGTGCTTTTATGCTAATTTCCAGGCGCTGAGACGAATGCCGCCAAGATCAAGCGTCTAAGACTTACGGTTCAAGAATTAGCCTCAGAAACAGTGGGAAACAGTGCTTCTATACTAATTGCCAGGCGCTGAGACGAATGCCGCCAAGATCGAGCGTCTATGACTTACGGTTCAAGAATTAGCCTCAGAAACAGTGGGAAACAGTGCTTCTATACTAATTGCCAGGCGCTGAGACGAATGCCGCCAAGATCGAGCGTCTATGACTTACGGTTCAAGAATTAGCCTCAGAAACAGTGGGAAACAGTGCTTCTATACTAATTGCCAGGCGCTGAGACGAATGCCGCCAAGATCGAGCGTCTATGACTTACGGTTCAAGAATTAGCCTCAGAAACAGTGGTTTTGAACCGGCTGCCAATAGCTCGCCTGGGAAACATCCAGAGAAGTCCAAGATAGTGTTTTTTTAGACTGGCTGCCACGAGCTGAAACGAATGCAGCCAAGAGCGAGCGTCTGTGACTTACGGTTCAAGAGTTATTCACAGAAACATGGTTCTGAACTTTGCTGCCAGCCGCGAAAGCGAAAGTAACCAAGATCGAGCGTCTAGGATTTACTTGTCAATAGCTCGCATGGGAAACTTTCAGATAAGTCAAAGACAGTGCTTCTATGCTAATTGCCAGGCGCTGAGACGAATGCCGCCAAGATCAAGCGTCTAAGACTTACGGTTCAAGAATTAGCCTCAGAAACAGTGGGAAACAGTGCTTCTATACTAATTGCCAGGCGCTGAGACGAATGCCGCCAAGATCGAGCGTCTATGACTTACGGTTCAAGAATTAGCCTCAGAAACAGTGGTTTTGAACATGCTGCCAATAGCTCGCCTGGGAAACATCCAGAGAAGTCCAAGATAGTGTTTTTTTAGACTGGCTGCCACGAGCTGAAACGAATGCAGCCAAGAGCGAGCGTCTGTGACTTACGGTTCAAGAGTTATTCACAGAAACATGGTTCTGTACTTTGCTGCCAGCCGCGAAAGCGAAAGTAACCAAGATCGAGCGTCTAGGATTTACTTGTGAATAGCTCGCCTGGGAAACTTTCAGATAAGTCAAAGACAGTGCTTCTATGCTAATTGCCAGGCGCTGAGACGAATGCCGCCAAGATCAAGCGTCTAAGACTTACGGTTCAAGAATTAGCCTCAGAAACAGTGGGAAACAGTGCTTCTATACTAATTGCCAGGCGCTGAGACGAATGCCACCAAGATCGAGCTTCTATGACTTACGGTTCAAGAATTAGCCTCAGAAACAGTGGTTTTGAACCGGCTGCCAATAGCTCGCCTGGGAAACATCCAGAGAAGTCCAAGATAGTGTTTTTTTAGACTGGCTGCCACGAGCTGAAACGAATGCAGCCAAGAGCGAGCGTCTGTGACTTACGGTTCAAGAGTTATTCACAGAAACATGGTTCTGAACTTTGCTGCCAGCCGCGAAAGCGAAAGTAACCAAGATCGAGCGTCTAGGATTTACTTGTCAATAGCTCGCATGGGAAACATCCAGAGAAGTCAAAGACAGTGCTTTTATGCTAATTTCCAGGCGCTGAGACGAATGCCGCCAAGATCAAGCGTCTAAGACTTACGGTTCAAGAATTAGCCTCAGAAACAGTGGGAAACAGTGCTTCTATACTAATTGCCAGGCGCTGAGACGAATGCCGCCAAGATCGAGCGTCTATGACTTACGGTTCAAGAATTAGCCTCAGAAACAGTGGGAAACAGTGCTTCTATACTAATTGCCAGGCGCTGAGACGAATGCCGCCAAGATCGAGCGTCTATGACTTACGGTTCAAGAATTAGCCTCAGAAACAGTGGGAAACAGTGCTTCTATACTAATTGCCAGGCGCTGAGACGAATGCCGCCAAGATCGAGCGTCTATGACTTACGGTTCAAGAATTAGCCTCAGAAACAGTGGTTTTGAACCGGCTGCCAATAGCTCGCCTGGGAAACATCCAGAGAAGTCCAAGATAGTGTTTTTTTAGACTGGCTGCCACGAGCTGAAACGAATGCAGCCAAGAGCGAGCGTCTGTGACTTACGGTTCAAGAGTTATTCACAGAAACATGGTTCTGAACTTTGCTGCCAGCCGCGAAAGCGAAAGTAACCAAGATCGAGCGTCTAGGATTTACTTGTCAATAGCTCGCATGGGAAACATCCAGAGAAGTCAAAGACAGTGCTTCTATACTAATTGCCAGGCGCTGAGACGAATGCCGCCAAGATCGAGCGTCTATGACTTACGGTTCAAGAATTAGCCTCAGAAACAGTGGGAAACAGTGCTTCTATACTAATTTCCAGGTGCTGAGACGAATACCGCCAAGATCGAGCGTCTATGACTTACGGTTCAAGAATTAGCCTCAGAAACAGTGGTTCTAAACATGCTGCCAATAGCTCGTCTGGGAAACATCCAGAGAAGTCCAAGATAGTGTTTTTTAGACTGACTGCCACGAGCTGAAACGAATGCAGCCAAGAGCGAGCGTCTGTCACTTACGGTTCAAGAGTTATTCACAGAAACATGGTTCTGAACTTTGCTGCCAGCCGCGAAAGCGAAAATAACCAAGAGCGAGCGTCTAGGATTTACTTGTCAATAGCTCGCCTGGGAAACATCCAGAGAAGTCAAAGACAGTGCTTCTATACTAATTGCCAGGCGCTGAGACGAATGCCGCCAAGATCGAGCGTCTATGACTTACGGTTCAAGAATTAGCCTCAGAAACAGTGGGAAACAGTGCTTCTATACTAATTGCCAGGCGCTGAGACGAATGCCGCCAAGATCGAGCGTCTATGACTTACGGTTCAAGAATTAGCCTCAGAAACAGTGGTTCTGAACATGCTGCCAATAGCTCGCCTGGGAAACATCCAGAGAAGTACAAGATAGTGTTTTTTTAGACTGGCTGCCACGAGCTGAAACGAATGCAGCCAAGAGCGAGCGTCTGTGACTTACGGTTCAAGAGTTATTCACAGAAACATGGTTCTAAACTTTGCTGCCAGCCGCGAAAGCGAAAGTAACCAAGATCGAGCGTCTAGGATTTACTTGTCAATAGCTCGCCTGGGAAACTTTCAGATAAGTCAAAGACAGTGCTTCTATACTAATTGCCAGGCGCTGAGACGAATGCCGCCAAGATCAAGCGTCTAAGACTTACGGTTCAAGAATTAGCCTCAGAAACAGTGGGAAACAGTGCTTCTATACTAATTGCCAGGCGCTGAGACGAATGCCGCCAAGATCGAGCGTCTATGACTTACGGTTCAAGAATTAGCCTCAGAAACAGTGGTTTTGAACATGCTGCCAATAGCTCGCCTGGGAAACATCCAGAGAAGTCCAAGATAGTGTTTTTTTAGACTGGCTGCCACGAGCTGAAACGAATGCAGCCAAGAGCGAGCGTCTGTGACTTACGGTTCAAGAGTTATTCACAGAAACATGGTTCTGTACTTTGCTGCCAGCCGCGAAAGCGAAAGTAACCAAGATCGAGCGTCTAGGATTTACTTGTGAATAGCTCGCCTGGGAAACTTTCAGATAAGTCAAAGACAGTGCTTCTATGCTAATTGCCAGGCGCTGAGACGAATGCCGCCAAGATCAAGCGTCTAAGACTTACGGTTCAAGAATTAGCCTCAGAAACAGTGGGAAACAGTGCTTCTATACTAATTGCCAGGCGCTGAGACGAATGCCGCCAAGATCGAGCGTCTATGACTTACGGTTCAAGAATTAGCCTCAGAAACAGAGGTTTTGAACCGGCTGCCAATAGCTCGCCTGGGAAACATCCAGAGAAGTCCAAGATAGTGTTTTTTTAGACTGGCTGCCACGAGCTGAAACGAATGCAGCCAAGAGCGAGCGTCTGTGACTTACGGTTCAAGAGTTATTCACAGAAACATGGTTCTGAACTTTGCTGCCAGCCGCGAAAGCGAAAGTAACCAAGATCGAGCGTCTAGGATTTACTTGTCAATAGCTCGCATGGGAAACATCCAGAGAAGTCAAAGACAGTGCTTCTATACTAATTGCCAGGCGCTGAGACGAATGCCGCCAAGATCAAGCGTCTAAGACTTACGGTTCAAGAATTAGCCTCAGAAACAGTGGTTCAAAACATGCTGCCAATAGCTCGCCTGGGAAACATCCAGAGAAGTCCAAGATAGTGTTTTTTAGACTGGCTGCCACGAGCTGAAACGAATGCAGCCAAGAGCGAGCGTCTGTGACTTACGGTTCAAGAGTTATTCACAGAAACATGGTTCGGAACTTTGCTGCCAGCCGCGAAAGCGAAAATAACCAAGATCGAGCGTCTAGGATTTACTTGTCAATAGCTCGCCTGGGAAACATCCAGAGAAGTCAAAGACAGTGCTTCTATACTAATTGCCAGGTGCTGAGACGAATGCCGCCAAGGTCGAGCGTCTATGACTTACGGTTCAAGAATTAGCCTCAGAAACAGTGGTTCTGAACATGCTGCCAATAGCTCGCCTGGGAAACATCCAGAGAAGTCCAAGATAGTGTTTTTTTAGACTGGCTGCCACGAGCTGAAACGAATGCAGCCAAGAGCGAGCGTCTGTGACTTACGGTTCAAGAGTTATTCACAGAAACATGGTTCTAAACTTTGCTGCCAGCCGCGAAAGCGAAAGTAACCAAGATCGAGCGTCTAGGATTTACTTGTCAATAGCTCGCCTGGGAAACTTTCAGATAAGTCAAAGACAGTGCTTCTATGCTAATTGCCAGGCGCTGAGACGAAAGCCGCCAAGATCAAGCGTCTAAGACTTACGGTTCAAGAATTAGCCTCAGAAACAGTGGGAAACAGTGCTTCTATACTAATTGCCAGGCGCTGAGACGAATGCCGCCAAGATCGAGCGTCTATGACTTACGGTTCAAGAATTAGCCTCAGAAACAGTGGGAAACAGTGCTTCTATACTAATTGCCAGGCGCTGAGACGAATGCCGCCAAGATCGAGCGTCTATGACTTACGGTTCAAGAATTAGCCTCAGAAACAGTGGTTCTGAACATGCTGCCAATAGCTCGCCTGGGAAACATCCAGAGAAGTCCAAGATAGTGTTTTTTTAGACTGGCTGCCACGAGCTGAAACGAATGCAGCCAAGAGCGAGCGTCTGTGACTTACGGTTCAAGAGTTATTCACAGAAACATGGTTCTGTACTTTGCTGCCAGCCGCGAAAGCGAAAGTAACCAAGATCGAGCGTCTAGGATTTACTTGTGAATAGCTCGCCTGGGAAACTTTCAGATAAGTCAAAGACAGTGCTTCTATGCTAATTGCCAGGCGCTGAGACGAATGCCGCCAAGATCAAGCGTCTAAGACTTACGGTTCAAGAATTAGCCTCAGAAACAGTGGGAAACAGTGCTTCTATACTAATTGCCAGGCGCTGAGACGAATGCCGCCAAGATCGAGCGTCTATGACTTACGGTTCAAGAATTAGCCTCAGAAACAGTGGTTTTGAACCGGCTGCCAATAGCTCGCCTGGGAAACATCCAGAGAAGTCCAAGATAGTGTTTTTTTAGACTGGCTGCCACGAGCTGAAACGAATGCAGCCAAGAGCGAGCGTCTGTGACTTACGGTTCAAGAGTTATTCACAGAAACATGGTTCTGAACTTTGCTGCCAGCCGCGAAAGCGAAAGTAACCAAGATCGAGCGTCTAGGATTTACTTGTCAATAGCTCGCATGGGAAACATCCAGAGAAGTCAAAGACAGTGCTTCTATACTAATTGCCAGGCGCTGAGACGAATGCCGCCAAGATCGAGCGTCTATGACTTACGGTTCAAGAATTAGCCTCAGAAACAGTGGGAAACAGTGCTTCTATACTAATTGCCAGGCGCTGAGACGAATGCCGCCAAGATCGAGCGTCTATGACTTACGGTTCAAGAATTAGCCTCAGAAACAGTGGTTCTGAACATGCTGCCAATAGCTCGCCTGGGAAACATCCAGAGAAGTCCAAGATAGTGTTTTTTTAGACTGGCTGCCACGAGCTGAAACGAATGCAGCCAAGAGCGAGCGTCTGTGACTTACGGTTCAAGAGTTATTCACAGAAACATGGTTCTGTACTTTGCTGCCAGCCGCGAAAGCGAAAGTAACCAAGATCGAGCGTCTAGGATTTACTTGTGAATAGCTCGCCTGGGAAACTTTCAGATAAGTCAAAGACAGTGCTTCTATGCTAATTGCCAGGCGCTGAGACGAATGCCGCCAAGATCAAGCGTCTAAGACTTACGGTTCAAGAATTAGCCTCAGAAACAGTGGGAAACAGTGCTTCTATACTAATTGCCAGGCGCTGAGACGAATGCCGCCAAGATCGAGCGTCTATGACTTACGGTTCAAGAATTAGCCTCAGAAACAGTGGTTTTGAACATGCTGCCAATAGCTCGCCTGGGAAACATCCAGAGAAGTCCAAGATAGTGTTTTTTTAGACTGGCTGCCACGAGCTGAAACGAATGCAGCCAAGAGCGAGCGTCTGTGACTTACGGTTCAAGAGTTATTCACAGAAACATGGTTCTGAACTTTGTTGCCAGCCGCGAAAGCGAAAGTAACCAAGATCGAGCGTCTAGGATTTACTTGTGAATAGCTCGCCTGGGAAACATCCAGAGAAGTCAAAGACAGTGCTTCTATACTAATTGCCAGGCGCTGAGACGAATGCCGCCAAGATCAAGCGTCTAAGACTTACGGTTCAAGAATTAGCCTCAGAAACAGTGGGAAACAGTGCTTCTATACTAATTGCCAGGCGCTGAGACGAATGCCGCCAAGATCGAGCGTCTATGACTTACGGTTCAAGAATTAGCCTCAGAAACAGTGGTTTTGAACATGCTGCCAATAGCTCGCCTGGGAAACATCCAGAGAAGTCCAAGATAGTGTTTTTTTAGACTGGCTGCCACGAGCTGAAACGAATGCAGCCAAGAGCGAGCGTCTGTGACTTACGGTTCAAGAGTTATTCACAGAAACATGGTTCTAAACTTTGCTGCCAGCCGCGAAAGCGAAAGTAACCAAGATCGAGCGTCTAGGATTTACTTGTCAATAGCTCGCCTGGGAAACTTTCAGATAAGTCAAAGACAGTGCTTCTATACTAATTGCCAGGCGCTGAGACGAATGCCGCCAAGATCAAGCGTCTAAGACTTACGGTTCAAGAATTAGCCTCAGAAACAGTGGGAAACAGTGCTTCTATACTAATTGCCAGGCGCTGAGACGAATGCCGCCAAGATCGAGCGTCTATGACTTACGGTTCAAGAATTAGCCTCAGAAACAGTGGTTTTGAACATGCTGCCAATAGCTCGCCTGGGAAACATCCAGAGAAGTCCAAGATAGTGTTTTTTTAGACTGGCTGCCACGAGCTGAAACGAATGCAGCCAAGAGCGAGCGTCTGTGACTTACGGTTCAAGAGTTATTCACAGAAACATGGTTCTGTACTTTGCTGCCAGCCGCGAAAGCGAAAGTAACCAAGATCGAGCGTCTAGGATTTACTTGTGAATAGCTCGCCTGGGAAACTTTCAGATAAGTCAAAGACAGTGCTTCTATGCTAATTGCCAGGCGCTGAGACGAATGCCGCCAAGATCAAGCGTCTAAGACTTACGGTTCAAGAATTAGCCTCAGAAACAGTGGGAAACAGTGCTTCTATACTAATTGCCAGGCGCTGAGACGAATGCCGCCAAGATCGAGCGTCTATGACTTACGGTTCAAGAATTAGCCTCAGAAACAGTGGTTTTGAACATGCTGCCAATAGCTCGCCTGGGAAACATCCAGAGAAGTCCAAGATAGTGTTTTTTTAGACTGGCTGCCACGAGCTGAAACGAATGCAGCCAAGAGCGAGCGTCTGTGACTTACGGTTCAAGAGTTATTCACAGAAACATGGTTCTGAACTTTGTTGCCAGCCGCGAAAGCGAAAGTAACCAAGATCGAGCGTCTAGGATTTACTTGTGAATAGCTCGCCTGGGAAACATCCAGAGAAGTCAAAGACAGTGCTTCTATACTAATTGCCAGGCGCTGAGACGAATGCCGCCAAGATCAAGCGTCTAAGACTTACGGTTCAAGAATTAGCCTCAGAAACAGTGGTTCAAAACATGCTGCCAATAGCTCGCCTGGGAAACATCCAGAGAAGTCCAAGATAGTGTTTTTTAGACTGGCTGCCACGAGCTGAAACGAATGCAGCCAAGAGCGAGCGTCTGTGACTTACGGTTCAAGAGTTATTCACAGAAACATGGTTCGGAACTTTGCTGCCAGCCGCGAAAGCGAAAATAACCAAGATCGAGCGTCTAGGATTTACTTGTCAATAGCTCGCCTGGGAAACATCCAGAGAAGTCAAAGACAGTGCTTCTATACTAATTGCCAGGTGCTGAGACGAATGCCGCCAAGGTCGAGCGTCTATGACTTACGGTTCAAGAATTAGCCTCAGAAACAGTGGTTCTGAACATGCTGCCAATAGCTCGCCTGGGAAACATCCAGAGAAGTCCAAGATAGTGTTTTTTTAGACTGGCTGCCACGAGCTGAAACGCATGCAGCCAAGAGCGAGCGTCTGTGACTTACGGTTCAAAAGTTATTCACATATACATGGTTCTGAACTTTGCTGCCAGCCGCGAAAGCGAAAGCAACCAAGATCGAGCGTCTAGGATTTACTTGTGAATAGCTCGCCTGGAAAACATCCAGAGAAGTCAAAAACAGTGCAGCTATACTAATTGCCAGGCGCTGAGACGAATGCCGCCAAGATCAAGCGTCTAAGACTTACGGTTCAAGAATTAGCCTCAGAAACAGTGGGAAACAGTGCTTCTATACTAATTGCCAGGCGCTGAGACGAATGCCGCCAAGATCGAGCGTCTATGACTTACGGTTCAAGAATTAGCCTCAGAAACAGTGGTTCTGAACATGCTGCCAATAGCTCGCCTGGGAAACATCCAGAGAAGTCCAAGATAGTGTTTTTTTAGACTGGCTGCCACGAGCTGAAACGCATGCAGCCAAGAGCGAGCGTCTGTGACTTACGGTTCAAGAGTTATTCACAGAAACATGGTTCTGAACTTTGCTGCCAGCCGCGAAAGCGAAAGTAACCAAGATCGAACGTCTAGGATTTACTTGTGAATAGCTCGCCTGGGAAACTTTCAGATAAGTCAAAGACAGTGCTTCTATACTAATTGCCAGGCGCTGAGACGAATGCCGCCAAGATCAAGCGTCTAAGACTTACGGTTCAAGAATTAGCCTCAGAAACAGTGGGAAACAGTGCTTCTATACTAATTGCCAGGCGCTGAGACGAATGCCGCCAAGATCGAGCGTCTATGACTTACGGTTCAATAATTAGCCTCAGAAACAGTGGTTCTGAACATGCTGCCAATAGCTCGCCTGGGAAACATCCAGAGAAGTCCAAGATAGTGTTTTTTTAGACTGGCTGCCACGAGCTGAAACGAATGCAGCCAAGAGCGAGCGTCTGTGACTTACGGTTCAAGAGTTATTCACAGAAACATGGTTCTAAACTTTGCTGCCAGCCGCGAAAGCGAAAGTAACCAAGATCGAGCGTCTAGGATTTACTTGTGAATAGCTCGCCTGGGAAACTTTCAGATAAGTCAAAGACAGTGCTTCTATGCTAATTGCCAGGCGCTGAGACGAATGCCGCCAAGATCAAGCGTCTAAGACTTACGGTTCAAGAATTAGCCTCAGAAACAGTGGGAAACAGTGCTTCTATACTAATTGCCAGGCGCTGAGACGAATGCCGCCAAGATCGAGCGTCTATGACTTACGGTTCAAGAATTAGCCTCAGAAACAGTGGGAAACAGTGCTTCTATACTAATTGCCAGGCGCTGAGACGAATGCCGCCAAGATCGAGCGTCTATGACTTACGGTTCAAGAATTAGCCTCAGAAACAGTGGTTTTGAACCGGCTGCCAATAGCTCGCCTGGGAAACATCCAGAGAAGTCCAAGATAGTGTTTTTTTAGACTGGCTGCCACGAGCTGAAACGAATGCAGCCAAGAGCGAGCGTCTGTGACTTACGGTTCAAGAGTTATTCACAGAAACATGGTTCTGAACTTTGCTGCCAGCCGCGAAAGCGAAAGTAACCAAGATCGAGCGTCTAGGATTTACTTGTCAATAGCTCGCATGGGAAACATCCAGAGAAGTCAAAGACAGTGCTTCTATACTAATTGCCAGGCGCTGAGACGAATGCCGCCAAGATCGAGCGTCTATGACTTACGGTTCAAGAATTAGCCTCAGAAACAGTGGGAAACAGTGCTTCTATACTAATTGCCAGGCGCTGAGACGAATGCCGCCAAGATCGAGCGTCTATGACTTACGGTTCAAGAATTAGCCTCAGAAACAGTGGTTCTGAACATGCTGCCAATAGCTCGCCTGGGAAACATCCAGAGAAGTCCAAGATAGTGTTTTTTTAGACTGGCTGCCACGAGCTGAAACGAATGCAGCCAAGAGCGAGCGTCTGTGACTTACGGTTCAAGAGTTATTCACAGAAACATGGTTCTGTACTTTGCTGCCAGCCGCGAAAGCGAAAGTAACCAAGATCGAGCGTCTAGGATTTACTTGTGAATAGCTCGCCTGGGAAACTTTCAGATAAGTCAAAGACAGTGCTTCTATGCTAATTGCCAGGCGCTGAGACGAATGCCGCCAAGATCAAGCGTCTAAGACTTACGGTTCAAGAATTAGCCTCAGAAACAGTGGGAAACAGTGCTTCTATACTAATTGCCAGGCGCTGAGACGAATGCCGCCAAGATCGAGCGTCTATGACTTACGGTTCAAGAATTAGCCTCAGAAACAGTGGTTTTGAACATGCTGCCAATAGCTCGCCTG
>NW_027462241.1:0-39176 GCF_050947455.1 Rhinoderma darwinii
TATAACCGGATCCATAATATCTGTGATATCCAGACAGTCCAGAGATCCGCAATGATGATATAACCGGATCCATAATATCTGTGATATCCAGACAGTCCAGAGATCCGCAGTGATGATATAACCGGATCCATAATATCTGTGATATCCAGACAGTCCAGAGATCCGCAGTGACGATATAACCGGATCCATAATATCTGTGATATCCAGACAGTCCAGAGATCCGCAGTGATGATATAACCGGATCCATAATATCTGTGATGTCCAGACAGTCTAGAGATCCGCAGTGACGATATAACCGGATCCATAATATCTGTGATATCCAGTCAGTCTAGAGATTCGCAGTGACGATATAACCGGATCCATAATATCTGTGATTTCCAGACAGTCCAGAGATCCGCAGTGACGATATAACCGGATCCATAATATCTGTGATATCCGGACAGTCTAGAGATCCGCAGTGACGATATAACCAGATCCATAATATCTGTGATATCCAGACAGTCCAGAGATCCGCAGTGACGATATAACCGGATCCATAATATCTGTGATATCCAGACAGTCTAGAGATCCGCAGTGACGATATAACCGGATCCATAATATCTGTGATATCCAGACAGTCTAGAGATCCGCAGTGACGATATAACCGGATCCATAATATCTGTGATATCCGGACAGTCCAGAGATCCGCAGTGACGATATAACCGGATCCATAATATCTGTGATATCCAGACAGTCTATAGATCCGCAGTGACGATATAACCGGATCCATAATATCTGTGATATCCAGACAGTCCAGAGATCCGCAGTGACGATATAACCGGATCCATAATATCTGTGATATACAGACAGTCCAGAGATCCGCAGTGAGAATATAACCGGATCCATAATATCTGTGATATCCAGACAGTCCAGAGATCCGCAGTGACGATATAACCGGATCCATAATATCTGTGATATCCAGACAGTCTAGAGATCCGCAGTGACGATATAACCGGATCCATAATATCTGTGATATCCAGACAGTCCAGAGATCCGCAGTGACGATATAACCGGATCCATAATATCTGTGATATCCAGACAGTCTAGAGATCCGCAGTGACGATATAACTGGATCCATAATATCTGTGATATCCAGACAGTCTAGAGATCCGCAGTGACGATATAACCGGATCCATAATATCTGTGATATCCAGACAGTCTAGAGATCCGCAGTGACGATATAACAGGATCCATAATATCTGTGATATCCAGACAGTCCAGAGATCCGCAGTGACGATATAACCGGATCCATAATATCTGTGATATCCAGACAGTCCAGAGATCCGCAGTGACGATATAACCGGATCCATAATATCTGTGATATCCAGACAGTCCAGAGATCAGCAGTGAGAATGTGCGCGCGTTATTTGTAGAAGGATCTGGCCGTGATTTGATGTGTTGATGCCGGATATTGGGCGTGGTTAGGGGTTTGGATTAAAATGTCCCTCTTTTCTGAATTCAAAAGTTGGGAGGTATGGGAAGGGGGCAAATACTTATCCACATGGGCAGCTGACAAATATAACACTACAGTGCAACCAATAACCACGCCACAGACGACACCGATATAATAATACAATATCATCATTACCTCCTGGGGGGCAAATAATCTTTGAGACTGCCACACAGCAGGCATCACCCCCTCCATATAACCACAGGAGCACCCACAGAATACCCCCCTCCCGGTATAAGTCCCCGGCATCACTCCGTATAACCACATACCCCCCAGTATCACCCCATACCCCCCAGTATTACCCCATACCCCTCAATATTACCCCATATAACCACATACCACCCAGTATCACCCCATACCCCTAGATAACCACATACCCCCCAGTATCACCCCATATCCCCCAGATAATCACATACCCCCAGTATTACCCCATACCCCCCAGATAACCACATACCCCCCCAGTATCACCCCCATACCCCCTAGATAACCACATACCCCCAGTATTACCCCATACCCCTCAATATCACCCCATATAACCACATACCCCCAGTATCACCCCATACCCCTAGATAACCACATACCCCCAGTATCACCCCATACCCCCCCAGTATCACCACATACCCCCCACCCCCCGGTATAACTATTTGCCCCGTCGTATATTAACCCCTCGTGTCTCTTCTCTGGCAGACTTTTTCCCGTCGTTGAAGGATCTTCTGGGGAATCGGGTTTTCTTGCTGTTCTTGTGCGGCAGCGTCTTCCAGTACAATTCTCTGGTGGGGATGGTCACGTATAAACCCAAATACATAGAGCAGCAGTACGGACAGACGTCATCGCGGACCAACTTCATCATCGGTGAGTCCTTCATCTTCCTCCACACACGTCACCACCTACATTGTACATCATATTTATACTCTAGTCACATCCACAGCTGCACAAATTTGAAAACATTTACCTGCGGTTTTCGATGCGGTTATTGGCTGCGCAGTTTTTACAGGTAACACAAATCTTTAACGGGTTTCACCTTTTTGTTTGTGCGACATGTGAACCTTATACACGATCATCTATAACATAATACCTCTGCCAGGTGCAGTGAATGACATTGGTGATTCAGTTAATACGGCGCCTGACAAGGGGGGGAGGGGATATATTAGGAGGATTTATTAAGGGGCCAAATATATTGGGCAGCGAGTGATCAGTCCGTTCTTGAATTTGATGTTGGAAGCAGAAAAATAGAGAAATGTAAAGATCAGAGCGACAGGAGACAAAATGTGATGTCTGGACGACTGGTTCAGAGAATCTGCAAAAGTCTTGTGGGGTGTTCCCGGTCTTTTGGGGTGTTTTCCGGTCTTGTGGGGTGTTCCCGGTCTTGTGGGGTGTTCCCGGTCTTGTTGGGTGTTCCCGGTCTTGTGGGGTGTTCCCGGTCTTGTGGGGTGTTCACGGTCTTGTTGAGGTGTTCCTGGTCTTGTGGGTGCTCCCGGTCTTGTGGGGTGTTTCCGGTCTTGTGGGGTGTTCACGGTCTTGTTGGGGTGTTCCTGGTCTTGTGGGGTGTTTCCAGTCTTTTGGGGTGTTTCCGGTCTTGTGGGGTGTTCCCGGTCTTTTGGGGTGTTCCCAGTCTTGTGGGGTGTTCCTGGTCTTGTGGGGTGTTCCCGTTCTTGTTGGGTGTTCCCGGTCTTGTGAAGTGTTCCCGATCTTGTTGGATGTTTTCCAGTCTTGTGAAGTATTCCCGATCTTGTGGGGTGTTTTCCGGTCTTGAGGAGTATTCCCGATCTTGTGGGGTGTTTTCCGGCCCTGTGGGGTGTTCCCGGACTTGTGGAGTGTTCTCGATCTTTTCGGGTGTTTTCCGGCCCTGTGGGGAGTTCCCAGTCTTGTGGGGTGTTTTCCGATCTTGTGGGGTGTTCCCGGTCTTGTGGTGTGTTCCCGGTCTTGTTGGGAGTTCCCGGTCTTGTTGGGTGTTCCCGGTCTTGTAGGGTGTTCCCGGTCTTGTTGGGTGTTCCTGATCTTGTGGGGTGTTCCCGGTCTTGTGGTGTGTTCCCGGTCTTGTTGGGTGTTTCCGGTCTTGTGGGGTATTTTCCGGTCTGGTTGGGTGTTCCTGGTGTTGTTGGGTGTTCCCGGTCTTGTGGGGTGTTCCCGGTCTTGTGGGGTGTTTTCCGATCTTGTGGGATGTTTCCGGACTTGTGGGGTGTTCCCGGTCTTATGGGGTTTTCCTGGTCTTGTTCGGTGTTCCCGGTCTTGTGGGGTGATCCCGGTCTTGTTGGGTTTTCCCGGTCTTGTGGGGTATTTTCCGGTTTTGTTGGGTGTTCCTGGTCTTGTTGGGTGTTCCCGGTTTTGTGGGGTGTTCCCGGTCTTGTGGGGTGTTCACGGTCTTGGGTGTTCCCGGTCTTGTTGGGTGTTCCCGGTCTTGTGGAGTATTCCCGATCTTGTGGGGTGTTTTTCGGCCCTGTGGGGTCTTGCCAGTATTGTGGAGTGTTCTTGATCTTGTGGGGTGTTTTCCGGCCCTGTGGGGAGTGCCCAGTCTTGTGGGGTGTTTTCCGATCTTGTGGGGTGTTCCCGGTCTTGTGGGGTATTCCCGGTCTTGTTGGGAGTTCCCGGTCTTGTTGGGTGTTCCCGTTCTTGTGGGGTGTTACTGGTCTTGTTGGGTGTTCCCGGTCTTGTGGGGTGTTCCCGTTCTTGTGGGGTGTTCCCGGTCTTGTGGGGTGTTCCCGGTCTTGTTGGGAGTTCCTGGTCTTGTTGGGTGTTGCCGGTCTTGTAGGGTGTTCCCGGTCTTGTAGGGTGTTCCTGATCTTGTGGAGTGTTCCCGGTCTTGTGGTGTGGTCCCGGTCTTGTAGGGTGTTCCCGGTCTTGTGGGATGTTTCCGGACTTGTGGGGTGTTCCCGGTCTTATGGAGTTTTCCTGGTCTTGTTCGGTGTTCCCGGTCTTGTGGGGTGATCCCGGTCTTGTTGGGTTTTCCCGGTCTAGTGGGGTATTTTCCGGTCTTGTTGGGTGTTCCTGGTCTTGTTGGGTGTTCCCGGTTTTGTGGGGTGTTCCCGGTCTTGTGGGGTGTTCACGGTCTTGGGTGTTCCCGGTCTTGTTGGGTGTTCCCAGTCTTGTGGAGTATTCCCGATCTTGTGGGGTGTTTTTCGGCCCTGTGGGGTCTTGCCAGTATTGTGGAGTGTTCTTGATCTTGTGGGGTGTTTTCCGGCCCTGTGGGGAGTGCCCAGTCTTGTGGGGTGTTTTCCGATCTTGTGGGGTGTTCCCGGTCTTGTGGGGTATTCCCGGTCTTGTTGGGAGTTCCCGGTCTTGTTGGGTGTTCCCGTTCTTGTGGGCTGTTACTGGTCTTGTTGGGTGTTCCCGGTCTTGTGGGGTGTTCCCGGTCTTGTGGGGTGTTTCCGGTCTTGTGGGGTGTTCACAGTCTTGTGGGTGTGTTCCTGGTCTTGTGGGGTGTTCCCAGTCTTGTGGGGTGTTTCCGGACTTGTGGGGTGTTCCCGGTCTTGTGGGGTGTTCTCGTCTTGTGGGGTGTTCCCGGTCTTGTGGGGTGTTCCCGGTCTTGTGGGGTGTTCCCGGTCTTGTGAAGTGTTCCCGATCTTGTGGGGTGTTTTTCAGCCCTCTGGGCTTGTGGGATGTTTCCGGACTTGTGGGGTGTTCCCGGTCTTGTGCGGTTTTCCTGGTCTTGTTGGGTGTTCCCGGTCTTGTGGGGTGTTCCCAGTCTTGTGGGGTGTTCTTGGTCTTGTGGGGTTTTCCTAGTCTTGTGGGGTGTTCCAGGTCTTGATGGGTGTTCTTGGTCTTGTGGGGTGTTCTTGGTCTTATGGGGTGTTCTTGGTCTTGTGGGGTGATCCTAGTCTTGTGGGGTGTTTTCCGGTCTTGTCGGGTGTTCCCGATCTTGTGGGGTGTTCCCGGTCTTGTGGGGTGTTTTCCAGTCTTGTGGGGTGTTTTCCAGTCTTGTGGGGTGTTCCTAGTCTTGTGGGGTGTTCCTGGTCTTGTTGGGTGTTCTCGGTTTTGTGGGGTTTTCCTGGTCTTGTGGGGTGTTCCCGGTCTTGTGGGGTGTTCCCAGTCTTGTTGGGTGTTCCCGGTCTTGTGAAGTGTTCCCGATCTTGTGGGGTGTTTTCCAGTTTTGTGAAGTGTTCCCGATCTTTTGGGGTGTTTTCCGGTCTTGTGGAGAGTTCCCGATCTTGCGGGGTGTTTTTCTGCCCTGTGGGGTCTTCCCAGTATTGTGTAGTGTTCTTGATCTTGTGGGGTGTTTTCCGGCCCTGTGGGATGTGTTTCTGGTCTTGTTGGGAATACCCGGTCTTGTTGGGTGTTCCCGTTCTTGTGGGGTGTTCCCGGTCTTGTTGGGTGTTCCTGTTCTTGTTGGGTATTCCCGGTCTTGTGGCGTGATCCCGGTCTTGTGGGTGGATCCCGGTCGTCTTGGGTTTTCCCGGTCTTGTGGGGTATTTTTCCATCTTGTTGGGTGTTTTTCGGTCTTGCGTGTGGGGGGGGGGCAGTGCAAGGCAGCACTTATTTAGGAGACGGGCAGCACGTTTGCTAGAACACTCCTCCTCCCTGATGCAAAACGCAGCACACACCACCAGAGAGGAGCGGGTCAACAGGAAGAGCAGAGCGGCCTGTGATTTAAAAGGTGAGGCTTATAGCGCCGCTTACTGTGCTCAGCCGTGTGATCGGCCGACGGTAGGGGTGCAGAGGTTTTTACTGCAAGGGGGGGTGTGAGCATCTGACTGACTGCAGGGAGCTCTGTGTCTGTGTCTGTGTGTGTGTGTGTGTGTGGGGGGGGGGGGGGAATTTCCCCCCATAGAGCCCTCAGTAGTTAGTTAGACACTCACAACCCCCCTTGCAGTATAGTAACAAAAAAACTATCGAGGGCTTTATGGGGCAGATTATTGTGCTGCCAGACGCTTTGGTCGGTGGGAGTCCTAACACTGAGATCCCCACTGATCGCTAAAACGAAGAGGCAGAGTTTCTCGTGTGAGCGCTCAGCCGCTTTGTTTCTGATCGGCTTTCCTTGGAAGGCCAATGTATCGGAGCACGGAAACTTTCTAATGAGTCTGTACTTCGCTCCGAGAAAAAACTATCAGAAATGTAGCAGCACAGCGATCACCCAGGCACTTCTGCTGCTTCGTTTTAGCCATCAGTGGGGGTCTCAGAGCTCGGACTCCCACCGACCAAAACTTCTGACATCTCGCTATGACATCTCAGAAGTTTTTTAAAGTTTAGTTACTTAAAGGAAATGTGTTATCATCTTTATTAGGGGTCCCTGCGTTAGCTCTTTCTGGTGCCAGAATTATCAATATCTAGTAACATTTCTGGCGCATCTCTAGGTCCCGTGCTCCTCTAGGTCCCGTGCTCCTCTAGATCCCGTGCTCCTCTAGGTCCCGTGCTCTTCTAGGTCCCGTGCTCTTCTAGGTCCCGTGCTCCTCTGGGTCCCGTACTCCTCTGGGCCCCGTGCTCCTCTGGGTTCCGTGCTCCTCTGGGTCCTGTGCGTCTCTTGGTCCCGTGCTCCTCTGGGTCCCGTGCTCCTCTAGGTCCCGTGCTCCTCTGGGTGCCGTGCTCCTCTAGGTCCCGTGCTCCTCTAGGTCCCATGCTCCTCTAGGTCCCATGCTCCTCTAGGTCCCATGCGGCTCTAGTTCCCATGCTACTCTAGGTCCCATGCTACTCTAGGACCCGTGCTCCTCTAGGTCCCGTGCTCCTCTAGGTCTTCTTTCTCCTCTAGGTCCCGTGCTCCTCAGGGTCCCGTGCTCCTCTGGGTCCCGTGCTCCTCTTCGTCCCATGCTTTTCTGGGTCCCGTGCTCCTCTAGGTCCCGTGCGGCTCTAGGTCCCGTGCGGTTCTAGGTCCCGCCCTCCTCTAGGTCCCGTGCGGTTCTAGGTCCCGTGCGGCTCTAGGTCCCGTGCTGCTCTAGGTCCCGTGCTGCTCTAGGTCCCGTGCTGCTCTAGATCCCGTGCTCCTCTGGGTCCCGTGCTCCTCTGGGTTACGTGCTCCTCTGGGTCCCATGCTCCTCTGGGTTCCGTTCTCCTCTGTGTTCCGTGCTCCTCTGGGTCCCATGCACCTCTTGGTCCTGTGCTCCTCTAGGTCCCGTGCTCCTCTGGGTCCCGTGCTCCTCTAGGTCCCGTGCAGCTCTATGTTCCGTGCGGCTCTAGGTCCCGTGCTCCTCTAGGTCCCGTGCTGCTCTAGGTCCCGTGCGGCTCTAGGTCCCGTGCTGCTCTAGGTCCCGTGCTGCTCTAGGTCCCGTGCGGCTCTAGGTCTCGTGCTTCTCTAGGTTCCTGTGCGGCTCTAGGTCCCGTGCGGCTCTAGGTCCCGTGCGGCTCTAGGTCTCATGCTCCTCTAAGTCCCGTGCTCCTCTAGGTCCCGTGCGGCTCTAGGTCCCGTGCTCCTCTAGGTCCCGTGCTCCTCTAGGTCCCGTGCTCCTCTGGGTGCTCTGTTCCTCTGGGTCCCGTGCTCCTCTAGGTCCCGTGCTCCTCTGGGTCCCGTGCTACTCTGGGTCCCGTGCTCCTCTGAGTCCCTGCTCCTCTAGGTCCCGTGCTCCTCTGGGTGCTCTGCTCCTCTGGGTCTCGTGCTCCTCTGAGTGCTCTGCTCCTCTGGGTCCCGTGCTCCTCTAGGTCCTGTGCTCCTCTGGGTCCCGTGCTCCTCTGGGTCCCTGCTCCTCTAGGTCCCGTGCTCCTCTGGGTGCTCTGCTCCTCTGGGTCCCGTGCTCCTCTGGGTGCTCTGCTCCTCTGGGTCCCGTGCTCCTCTAGGTCCTGTGCTCCTCTGGGTCCCGTGCTCCTCTGGGTCCCTGCTCCTCTGGGTCCCGTGCTCCTCTGGGTCCCGTTCTCCTCTGTGTGCTCTACTCCTCTGGGTCCCGTGCTCCTCTGGGTCCCTGCTCCTCTAGGTCCCGTGCTCCTCTGGGTCCCATGCTCCTCTGGGTCCCGTGCTCCTCTGGGTCCCGTGCTCCTCTGGGTCTTCTTTCTCCTCTAGGTCCCGTGCTCCTCTGGGTCCCGTGCTCCTCTAGGTGCTCTGCTCCTCTGGGTCCCGTGCTCCTCTGGGTTCCGTGCTCCTCTGGGTCCCGTTCTCCTTTGTGTGCTCTGCTCCTCTGGGTCCCATGCTCCTCTGGGTCCCATGCTCCTCTAGGTCCCGTGCTCCTCTTGGTCCCTGCTCCTCTGGGTCCCTGCTCCTCTGGGTCCCGTGCTCCTCTGGGTCCCTGCTCCTCTAGGTCTCGTGCTCCTCTGGTTGCTCTGCTCCTCTGGGTCCCGTGCTCCTCTGGGTGCTCTGCTCCTCTGGGTCCCGTGCTCCTCTGGGTTCTGTGCTCCTCTGGGTCCCGTTCTCCTTTGTGTGCTCTGCTCCTCTGGGTCCCATGCTCCTCTGGGTCCCATGCTCCTCTAGGTCCCGTGCTCCTCTTGGTCCCTGCTCCTCTGGGTCCCTGCTCCTCTGGGTCCCGTGCTCCCCTGGGTCCCTGCTCCTCTAGGTCTCGTGCTCCTCTGGTTGCTCTGCTCCTCTGGGTCCCGTGCTCCTCTGGGTGCTCTGCTCCTCTGGGTCCCATGCTCCTCTGGGTTCCGTTCTTTTTCCGTGTTTTTTTTTATATTTTATTATCAAATTAGTCCAACGAATCTACGACAGCGGAACCGACCAAAAAAAGAAAAGTCAGCGGTATCAATATTTGTTTTTTACATAGTTTTAATTTTTGTTTTCAATTTATAAGTGTGAATGATCCAGTAGAAGTTTGGCTACTTGGATTTCTTATGATTTTTTTGCGGATGGGGGGGGGGGCGCCATTAAATTTTTCGCCTCAGGCAGCAGAAAAGCTAGAATCGTCCCTGCATTGGGGCCCAGGAGATTTAGATTTTACATCTCCCCCATCAGGAGTATTTTAGGAGTGAAGTGTGCTGATCCTTTGAGAAACTGAGGGTTATGTATTGCAAGGAGCAGGGTCCCCCGCAGCACAGAGTAAGTCAGGAGAGGCGTGTGCTGAGGACTGATGATTTTGTTTCTTTCCCCACAGGTCTGATTAACGTTCCGGCCGTTGCGCTGGGGATTTTCTTGGGGGGGATGGTTATGAAGAAGTTCAGGATAAATATGGTGGGCGCGGTGAAGCTTCTCTTGACGTCGTCTGTGATTGGATACCTCATATTGATGTCGCTGTTTGGCATGGGATGTGAGCGGTCCTCTGTGGCCGGACTGAGCGTGTCCTACGCAGGGTACGTCCCCCTCCCCCTATGATATCTCCGTATAACAGCAGACGTGAAGCCGGCACTGATCACATGACTGCCGCCCCTCAGGTACACGCAGATCTCACAGGAGGACGGCGCGCTCGCAGATTGTAACGTCCGCTGTCTGTGTCCTCAGAATCACTGGGAGCCGGTCTGCGGGGAGAATGGGGTGACCTATTACTCCGCCTGCTTCGCCGGCTGTCGCTTGACCAACGGGACGGGGAAGGCAGCAGTAAGTGGAGTCACATGTGAGATGCCGCATGACCGCGTTTCGAGGCTGCTGATGTGTTATATCTTCCAGGTGTATTATAACTGCAGCTGTGTGACAGGCTCGTCATTGCTCTCTGGTGGCAGCTCAGCGGTGCCCGGTCCTTGCTCCAGGGGAAGAACATGCTCCAGGATGTTCCTGTACTTTGTGCTGGTCTCTGTCATTACTTCCTTTACCTTGTCCTTGGGCGGGACCCCCGGATACATCCTCCTTCTCAGGTGACCCCATTGCAGCAGCTGTAAAGCGGTCAGTAGCGCGGCCTCACGTGTGACATTTAGGTGTCAGTTATAGATGATATAAAAGGGCACGATATTATCAGCAGGTGTGGAAGCGTTCAATATCCGCCATAGTGTCCAATATCATTGTGACTACGGCTAAACTAAAGCCCATCTCTATTTACCCATAAATGTCTCCCCTGTCCCCCTCCCAGTACACAGATTATCTACAATCTTTACTGTTCCTATACATCCCCATATTACATGTCTGTCCTAAAACTGCATGATTTCTTGTGGACTGTTCTCAAGTGTAGACCTTAAAGAAAATACCTGTGCAGCATGGAGAGGCAGTCTACTGTACAGCAGATAACACTGTGCAGCATGGAGAGGCAGTCTACTATACAACAGATAATACAACACTGTGCAGTATGAAGAGGCAGTCTACTATACAGCAGATAATACAACACTGTGCAGTATGGAGAGACAGTCTACTATACAGCAGATAATACAACACTGTGCAGCATGGAGAGGCAGCCTACTATACAGCAGATAATACAACACTGTGCAGCATGGAGAGGCAGCCTACTATACAGCAGATAATACAACACTGTGCAGCATGGAGAGACAGTCTACTATACAGCAGATAATACAACACTGCAATATGGAGAGGCAGTCTACTGTACAGCAGATAATATAACACTGTGCAGTATGGAGAGACAGTCTATTATACAGCAGATAATACAACACTGTGCAGCATGGAGAGGCAGTCTATTATACAGCAGATAATATAACACTGTGCAGCATGGAGAGGCAGTCTATTATACAGCAGATAATATAACACTGTGCAGTATGGAGAGACAGTCTACTATACAGCAGATAATACAACACTGTGCAGCATGGAGAGACAGTCTATTATACAGCAGATAATACAACACTGTGCAGTATGCAGAGGCAGTCTACTATACAGCAGATAATACAACACTGTGCAGCATGGAGAGGCAGTCTACTATACAGCAGACAATACAACACTGTGCAGTATGGAGAGACAGTCTACTATACAGCAGATAATACAACACTGTGCAGTGTGGAGAGGCAGTCTACTATACAGCAGATAATACAACACTGTGCAGTATGGAGAGACAGTCTACTATACAGCAGATAATACAACACTGTGCAGTATGGAGAGGCAGTCTACTATACAGCAGATAATACAACACTGTGCAGTATAGAGAGGCAGTCTACTATAAAGCAGATAATACAACACTGTGCAGCATGGAGAGGCAGTCTACTATACAGCAGATAATACAACACTGTGCAGCATGGAGAGGCAGTCTACTATACAGCAGATAATACAACACTGTGCAGTATAGAGAGGCAGTCTACTATAAAGCAGATAATACAACACTGTGCAGCATGGAGAGGCAGTCTACTATACAGCAGATAATACAACACTGTGCAGCATGGAGAGGCAGTCTACTATACAGCAGATAATACAACACTGTGCAGTATAGAGAGGCAGTCTACTATAAAGCAGATAATACAACACTGTGCAGCATGGAGAGGCAGTCTAATATACAGCAGATAATACAACACTGTGCAGCATGGAGAGGCAGTCTACTATACAGCAGATAATACAACACTGTGCAGTATGGAGAGGCAGTCTACTATACAGCAGATAATACAACACTGTGCAGCATGGAGAGGCAGTCTATTATACAACATAATACAACACTGTGCAGCATGGAGAGGCAGTCTATTATACAACATAATACAACACTGTGCAGCATGGAGAGGCAGTGTATTATACAGCAGATAATACAACACTGTGCAGTATGGAGAGGCAGTCTACTATACAGCAGACAATACAACACTGTGCAGTATGGTGAGGCAGTCTACTATACAGCAGATATTACAACACTGTGCAGTATGGAGAGGCAGTCTACTATACAGCAGATAATACAACACTGTGCAGCATGGAGAGGCAGTCTACTATACAGCAGATAATACAACACTGTGCAACATGGAGTGGCAGTCTACTATACTGCAGATAATACAACACTGTGCAGCATGGAGAGGCAGTCTACTATACAGCAGATAAAACAACACTGTGCAGCATGGAGGGGAAGTCTATTATACAGCAGATAATACATCACTGTGCAGCATGGAGAGGCAGCCTACTATACAGCAGACAATACACCACTGTGCAACATGGAGAGGCAGTCTATTATACAGCAGATAATACAACACTGTGCAGCATGGAGAGGCAGTGTACTATACAGCAGATAATACAAGACTGTGCAGTATGAAGGGACAGTCCACTATACAGCAGATAATACAACACTGTTCAGTATGGAGAGGCAGTCTACTTTACAGCAGATAATACAACACTGCAGCATAGAGAGGCTGTCTACTATACAGCAGATAATATAACACTGTGCAGCATGGAGAGGCTGTCTACTATACAGCAGATAATTCAACACTGTGCAGCATGGAGAGGCAGTCTACTGTACAGCAGATAATACAACACTGTGTAGCATGTAGAGGCTGTCTATTGTACAGCATATAATACAACATTGTGCGGCATGGAGAGGCAGTCTACTATACAGCAGATAATACAACACTGTGCAGCCTGGAGAGGCAGTGTACTATACAGCAGATATTACAAAACTGTGCAGTATGAAGGGACAGTCTACTATACAGTAGATAATACAACACTGTGCAGCATGGAGAGGTAGTCTATTGTACAGCAGATAATACAACACTGTGCAGTATGGAGGGACAGTCTTCTATACAGCAGATAATACAACAATGCAGCATGGAGAGGCAATCTACTATACAGCAGATAATACAACATTGTGCAGTATGGACAGATAGTCTACTATACAGCATATAATACAACACTGTGCAGCATGGAGAGGCAGTCTACTATACAGCAGATAATACAACACTGTGCAGTATGGAGTGGCGGTCTACTATACTGCAGATAATACAACACTGTGCAGCATGGAGAGGCCGTCTACTATACAGCATATAATACAACACTGTGCAGTATGGAGGGACAGTCTACTATACTGCAGATAATACAACACTGTGCAGCATGGAGAGTCAGTCTATTATATAGCAGATAATACAACACTGTGCAGGATGGAGAGACCGTCTACTGTACAGCAGATAATACAACACTGTGCAGCATGGAGAGTCAGTCTATTATATAGCAGATAATACAACACTGCAGTATGGAGAGGCAGTCTACTATACAGCAGATAATACAACACTGTGCAGCATGGAGAGGCAGCCTACTATACAGCAGACAATACACCACTGTGCAACATGGAGAGGCAGTCTATTATACAGCAGATAATACAACACTGTGCAGCATGGAGAGGCAGTGTATTATACAGCAGATAATACAAGACTGTGCAGTATGAAGGGACAGTCTACTATACAGCAGATAATACAACACTGTTCAGTATGGAGAGGCAGTCTACTTTACAGCAGATAATACAACACTGCAGCATAGAAAGGCTGTCTACTATACAGCAGATAATATAACACTGTGCAGCATGGAGAGGCTGTCTACTATATAGCAGATAATTCAACACTGTGCAGCATGGAGAGGCAGTCTACTGTACAGCAGATAATACAACACTGTGTAGCATGTAGAGGCTGTCTATTGTACAGCATATAATACAACATTGTGCGGCATGGAGAGGCAGTCTACTATACAGCAGATAATACAACACTGTGCAGCCTGGAGAGGCAGTGTACTATACAGCAGATATTACAAAACTGTGCAGTATGAAGGGACAGTCTACTATACAGTAGATAATACAACACTGTGCAGCATGGAGAGGTAGTCTATTGTACAGCAGATAATACAACACTGTGCAGTATGGAGGGACAGTCTTCTATACAGCAGATAATACAACAATGCAGCATGGAGAGGCAATCTACTATACAGCAGATAATACAACATTGTGCAGTATGGACAGATAGTCTACTATACAGCATATAATACAACACTGTGCAGCATGGAGAGGCAGTCTACTATACAGCAGATAATACAACACTGTGCAGTATGGAGTGGCAGTCTACTATACTGCAGATAATACAACACTGTGCAGCATGGAGAGGCAGTCTACTATACAGCATATAATACAACACTGTGCAGTATGGAGGGACAGTCTACTATACTGCAGATAATACAACACTGTGCAGTATGGAGAGGCAGTCTATTATACAGCAGATAATACAACACTGTGCAGCATGGAGAGTCAGTCTATTATATAGCAGATAATACAACACTGTGCAGGATGGAGAGACTGTCTACTGTACAGCAGATAATACAACACTGTGCAGCATGGAGAGTCAGTCTACTATACAGCAGATAATACAACACTGTGCAGCATGGAGAGACCGTCTACTGTACAACAGATAATACAACACTGTGCAACATGGAGTGGCAGTCTACTATACAGCAGATAATACAACACTGCAGCATGGAGTGGCAATCTACTATACAGCAGATAATACAACACTGTGCAGTATGGAGGGACAGTCTACTATACTGCAGATAATACAACACTGTGCAGCATGGAGAGTCAGTCTATTATATAGCAGATAATACAACACTGTGCAGCATGGAGAGACCGTCTACTATACAGCAGATAATACAACACTGTGCAACATGGAGTGGCAGTCTACTATACAGCAGATAATACAACACTGTGCAGCATGGAGAGACCGTCTACTGTACAACAGATAATACAACACTGTGCAGCATGGAGTGGCAGTCTACTATACAGCAGATAATACAACACTGCAGCATGGAGAGACCGTCTACTATACAGCAGATTATACAACACTGTGCAGTATGGAGAGACCGTCTACTATACAGCAGATAATACAACACTGTGCAACATGGAGTGGCAGTCTACTATACAGCAGATAATACAACACTGTGCAGTATGGAGAGGCAGTCTACTATACAGCAGATACAACACTGTGCAGTATGGAGAGGCAGTCTACTATACAGCAGATAATACAACACTGCAGCATGGAGAGACAGTCTAATGTACAGCAGATAATACAACACTGTGCAGCATGGAGAGGCAGTCTACTATACAGCAGATAATACAACACTGTGCAGTATGGAGAGACAGTCTACTATACAGCAGATAATACAAAACTGTGCAGCATGGAGAGGCAGTCTACTATACAGCAGATAATACAAAACTGTGCAGCATGGAGAGGCAGTCTACTGTACAGCAGATAATACAACACTGTGCAGCATGGAGAGGCAGTCTATTATACAGCAGATAATACAACACTGTGAAGCATGGAGAGGCAGTCTACTATACAGCAGATAATACAACACTGTGAAGCATGGAGAGGCAGTCTACTATACAGCAGATAATATAACACTGTGCAGCATGGAGGGACAGTCTACTATAAAGCAGATAATACAACACTGTGCAGTATGGAGAGACAGTCTACTATACAGCAGATAATACAACACTGTGCAGCATAGAGGTGAAGTCTATTATAAACCAAACTGCCTATAAAATCTTCAGTGAATGTAGCTTGACGTAGACTCAGTGGTCACCCGGAGATACCGTTACAGGTGAGAGGTGTGACTGACATTCGGGTCCTGTCCAGTGTCACTATTTTCCTCTTCCCCTTCAGATGCATTAAACCTGAACTCAAGTCCCTGGCGCTGGGGATTCACACCATGGCGGTCAGAGTTCTAGGTAAGAGCGCGGCGGGAGGATAAATGTATCAACCATGTATCAGTGCAGCCCACAGAGGATTGTCTAGACTGGATACATTGTAACAAACCATCAGCTGTGTGAGCAGGATGGAGTTTCAGCCTTTGACTGTAAAGAGCAAGCAGAGATATTCAAAATGGTTAGAAAATTACCGTTGTCATATTACAATGATGAGAACCCCTTTAAGCTGTTAGGTCCCCAACATTAAACTGATCGATGAGGTTAGTTCTGCCCCCCCCTCCCCCGGTCAGCTGAAATTTCCGAGTCATGTACCCTTTACATCCTCTCAGCATTACGCAGATGTTTCCATTCAATGCACCGACAAGGGTGGTCCTGCTTCCACTGTGGGGGCTGCTCCGCACTTTAGCAGATGGGGGGGGGGGGGGCACTATATTTCTCAGCATTTTAATTATACTTTGTAGATTGTGGTAGGATAATGCCCCCCGGAACTGGACGACCCCTCTATGTAATGCATTTAATGAGCTTGTGTGTCTTACAGCCGGAGTCCCTGCCCCCATATATTTTGGGGCCCTGATTGACAGTGCGTGTCTGAAGTGGGGCGGCCGTCAGTGCCGTGGGAGAGGCTCCTGCAGATTGTACAACACTGACGCGTTCCGGTGAGTAAAACGCAGGGGACAATATCCCAATATCCGGGGGTGGGGGATATTGTGTATCTCCATCGTTTCCTCGTTCATCTCCGGCGTTTCCTCGTTCATCTCCAGCGTTTCCTCGTTCATCTCCGGCGTTTCCTCGTTCATCTCCGGCGTTTCTTCCTTCATCTCTGGCGTTTCCTCGTTCATCTCCGGCGTTTCCTCGTTCATCTCCGGCGTTTCCTCGTTCATCTCCGGCGTTTCCTCGTTCATCTCCAGCATTTCCTCGTTCATCTCCATCGTTTCCTCGTTCATCTCCATCGTTTCCTCGTTGATCTCCGGCGTTTCCTCGTTCATCTCCGGCGTTTCTTCCTTCATCTCTGGCGTTTCCTCGTTCATCTCCGGCGTTTCCTCGTTCTTCTCCGGCGTTTCTTCGTTCATCTCCATCGTTTCCTCGTTCATCTCCGGCGTTTCCTCGTTCTTCTCCGGCGTTTCTTCGTTCATCTCCATCGTTTCCTCGTTCATCCCCGGCGTTTCCTCGTTCGTCTCCGGCGTTTCCTCGTTCATCTCCGGCGTTTCCTCGTTCATCTCCGGCGTTTCCTCGTTCATCTCCGGCGTTTCTTCCTTCATCTCCGGCGTTTCCTCGTTCTTCTCCGGCGTTTCTCCGTTCTTCTCCGGCGTTTCCACGTTCATCTCCGGCGTTTCTTCCTTCATCTCCGGCGTTTCCTCATTCTTCTCCGGCAATTCCTCGTTCTTCTACGGTGTTTCCACGTTCATCTCCGGCGTTTCCTCGTTCATCTCCGGCGTTTCCTCGTTCTTCTCCGGCGTTTCCTCGTTCATCTCCATCGTTTCCTCGTTCATCTCCATCGTTTCCTCGTTCATCTCCGGCGTTTCCTCGTTCATCTCCATCGTTTCCTCGTTCATCTCCATCGTTTCCTCGTTCATCTCCGGCGTTTCCTCGTTCTTCTCCGGCGTTTCCTCGTTCATCTCCATCGTTTCCTCGTTCATCTCCGGCGTTTCCTCGTTCATCTCCGGCGTTTCCTCGTTCATCTCCGGGGTTTCCTCGTTCATCTCCATCGTTTCCTCGTTCATCTCCGGCGTTTCCTCGTTCTTCTCCGGCGTTTCCTCGTTCATCTCCATCGTTTCCTCGTTCATCTCCGGGCGTTTCCTCGTTCATCTCCGGCGTTTCCTCGTTCATCTCCGGCGTTTCCTCGTTCATCTCCATCGTTTCCTCGTTCATCTCCGGCGTTTCCTCGTTCATCTCCGGCGTTTCCTCGTTCATCTCCATCGTTTCCTCGTTCATCTCCGGCGTTTCCTCGTTCTTCTACGGCGTTTCCACGTTCATCTCCGGCGTTTCCTCGTTCATCTCCGGCGTTTCCTCGTTCTTCTCCGGCGTTTCCTCGTTCATCTCCATCGTTTCCTCGTTCATCTCCATCGTTTCCTCGTTCATCTCCGGCGTTTCCTCGTTCATCTCCGGCGTTTCCTCGTTCATCTCCATCGTTTCCTCGTTCATCTCCGGCGTTTCCTCGTTCATCTCCGGCGTTTCCTCGTTCTTCTCCGGCGTTTCCTCGTTCATCTCCATCGTTTCCTCGTTCATCTCCATCGTTTCCTCGTTCATCTCCGGCGTTTCCTCGTTCATCTCCGGCGTTTCCTCGTTCATCTCCATCGTTTCCTCGTTCATCTCCGGCGTTTCCTCGTTCATCTCCGGCGTTTCCTCGTTCATCTCCGGCGTTTCCTCGTTCATCTCCATAGTTTCCTCGTTCATCTCCGGCGTTTCCTCGTTCATCTCCATCGTTTCCTCGTTCATCTCCATCGTTTCCTCGTTCATCTCCATCGTTTCCTCGTTCATCTCCGGCGTTTCCTCGTTCATCTCTATCGTTTCCTCGTTCATCTCCGGCGTTTCCTCGTTCTTCTCCGGCGTTTCCTCATTAATCTCCGGCGTTTCCTCGTTCATCTCCATCGTTTCCTCGTTCATCTCCATCGTTTCCTCGTTCATCTCCATCGTTTCCTCGTTCATCTCCGGCGTTTCCTCGTTCATCTCCATCGTTTCCTCGTTCATCTCCGGCGTTTCCTCATTCATCTCCGGCGTTTCCTCGTTCATCTCCGGCGTTTCCTCGTTCATCTCCGGCGTTTCCTCGTTCTTCTCCGGCGTTTCCTCGTTCATCTCCATCGTTTCCTCGTTCATCTCCATCGTTTCCTCGTTCATCTCCGGCGTTTCCTCGTTCATCTCCATCGTTTCCTCGTTCATCTCCGGCGTTTCCTCGTTCATCTCCGGCGTTTCCTCGTTCTTCTCCGGCCTTTCCTATACATTGTTACAGTAAACACATGATACGTTGTTACAGTAAACACATGATACATCGTTACAGCACACACATGATACATCGTTACAGCACACACATGATACGTTGTTACAGTACACACAAGAAACGTTGTTACAGCACACACATGATACATTGTTACAGTACACACATGATACGTTGTTACAGTACACACAAGAAACGTTGTTACAGCACACACATGATACATTGTTACAGTACACACATGATACGTTGTTACAGCACACACATGACACATTGTTACGGTAAACACATGATACATTGTTACGGTAAACACATGATACATTGTTACGGTACACACATGATACATTGTTACGGTAAACACATGATACATTGTTACGGTACACACATGATACATTGTTACATTAAACACATGATACGTTGTTACAGTAAACACATGATACATCGTTACAGTACACACATGATACATCGTTACAGCACACACATGATACATTGTTACAGCACACACATGATACATTGTTACAGCACACACATGATACATTGTTACAGTAAACACATGATACATTGTTACAGTACACACATGATACATTGTTACAGCACACACATGATACATTGTTACAGTAAACACATGATACATTGTTACAGTACACACATGATACATCGTTACAGTACACACATGATACATTGTTACAGTACACACATGATACATCGTTACGGCACACACATGATACATTGTTACGGCACACACATGATACATTGTTACGGTACACACATGATACATTGTTACGGTAAACACATGATACATTGTTACGGTAAACACATGATACATTGTTACGGTACACACATGATACATTGTTACGGTAAACACATGATACATCGTTACAGCACACACATGATACATTGTTACGGTACACACATGATACATTGTTACGGTAAACACATGATACATTGTTACGGTAAACACATGATACATTGTTACAGTAAACACATGATACATTGTTACAGCACACACATGATACATCGTTACAGTACACACATGATACATTGTTACAGCACACACATGATACATTGTTACAGTAAACACATGATACATTGTTACAGTAAACACATGATACATTGTTACAGTACACACATGATACATTGTTACGGTACACACATGATACATTGTTACAGTACACACATGATACATTGTTACAGTAAACACATGATACATTGTTACAGTAAACACATGATACATTGTTACAGCACACACATGATACATTGTTACAGTACACACATGATACATCGTTACAGTACACACATGATACATTGTTACAGCACACACATGATACATTGTTACAGTACACACATGATACATCGTTACAGCACACACATGATACATTGTTACAGTACACACATGATACATTGTTACAGTACACACATGATACATTGTTACAGCACACACATGATACATCGTTACAGCACACACATGATACATTGTTACAGCACACACATGATACATTGTTACAGTAAACACATGATACATTGTTACAGTAAACACATGATACATTGTTACAGTACACACATGATACATTGTTACGGTACACACATGATACATTGTTACAGTACACACATGATACATTGTTACAGCAAACACATGATACATTGTTACAGCACACACATGATACATTGTTACAGTACACACATGATACATTGTTACAGTACACACATGATACATCGTTACAGCACACACATGATACATTGTTACAGTACACACATGATACATTGTTACAGTACACACATGATACATTGTTACAGTACACACATGATACATCGTTACAGCACACACATGATACATTGTTACGGTAAACACATGATACATTGTTACAGCACACACATGATACATTGTTACAGTACACACATGATACATTGTTACAGTACACACATGATACATCGTTACAGCACACACATGATACATTGTTACAGTACACACATGATACATCGTTACGGTAAACACATGATATATTGATTTATTTAAAAAATAATGATGCAATGTCTTCTGCCTAGGGCGGGGCTGGAGGGGCGGAGCATGACTCAGGGATTCAGAGAGCTCCACATAGAGAATCCCTGTGTCATGCTCCGCCCCCTGCACTACAGAAGATCCTCTAAGTTTTCATTTGTATGTGACGGCGCTGTTCCTGCCGCAGGTTCATCTACCTGGGGGTGACGGTGGCGCTGGGCGCCGTCTTCCTCGTCCTGTGCGCCGCTGTTCTGTACATCTTGAAGAAACGATGTCTGACCGGAGAGAACCGCGCATCCTGCAAGAGCTCGGCGCTGCCCTGTAACCTGGTCGGTAATGTCCATCTACTGCAGTCCGGCTACTGGCCACAGAAGGAGACCCGCCTCTAGCGCCATCACTGCCTCGTGTTCGCGCTTCCTGCGATGAGGAACAAAATATCCGAAAAATCACAAAGATCAGACGTCGCAGTAATGAACAATGGCCGCGCTGTAGATTATAACATTAGACGGTGGACGCCGCAGTCACCAGGATAACGCACAGGACTCGTTCACAGCTCTCATATATTGCTACATGAATAGACACGTTAGCCGGTCAGGACTCTGGGCGAGCTGGGTAACCACTAATAGCTGCTTTCATGGCTGCCAGCAGGGTAATGACAGAGCTCCGCTAGCCACCTGCTACACTATCATCTGTCTCCTGTATACTTAGAGAAATGGGAAGATTTGCCGTTCAGGACCCTGGGAGAGTTGGGTGATAAGCATTAGACAATAGAACATCTCCACAGGGTCGTTACAGAGAGTCCCAGGAACCTGACTGTTAACTCTGCTGAATTATTCTGTGTTCACACATAGGGCTTGACAAATTGGCCGTTCAGGAGCCTGGGAAAGTTTGGTGACACACCTTGTATGGCGGCCATATTGGAAAGCTCCCCCAGGAACAGATGTAACTAGGAAGCCGCTAAGAACACGGAGGACTCCGGGACTGATATTTACTGGGATTTTTACATTTTTTAAATAAAATATTCTTGGAATTTTCTAGTAATTGTGACGTTTTTGACATTGTGATATTTCCGGAGTCTGACGTCGCCGCGCTCGCTCTGATATTCGCAGACAATTATCGGTAATTTATCCGTCATAACGATGATGAGTTAACGCCGCTCCTCGCAGGCGCCTTCCTGCTCTTAGTGATTTCACGTTAATTGGGTGACGATAATTATCTGCTATTAAATGCAACAATGTATCACTGACCTATTTACAAATAATAATATCACCCCTCCCCCAATAAGAGAGAAGCGGTCTAATAATATCGCACCGCGGATGATGAAGAGGAAACAATCAGCAGAACTTTTCCTTCAATTTCACATCTCAAATTATTGGAATTCTGCTGCTTTCCTGTTAGCTCTCAGTTGCAGAACCTCACATCTCACTGCTGCCCCCTGCTGGTTCAGTGTCTAGTGCATTTTGGAAGGTTTAGGTTTTACTTTGGGATCTGTACATACTGTGATGTAGGAAGATAACTACATGCCCCACAATGCAATGCAGCAGAGAGCAGTGCATTGTGGGGCTTTATCTGTGCTGTAAGGGGCTGTGTCTGCAGGAACAGATGGGCGCTGTAGATTGTGGCCGCAGCCTCAGACCAGCAGGTTTTCTCTTGTTACTTCTCTTGACTGTTTCCCAGTTCTGGGGTTTGAGAAAACCACAATGTATCCTTGAATGCAGCTCTGGAGGTGATTGGAGCATGAGTGCAACTCAAGATCAGAACAAGGCAAATAGTATTAGTATAATTGATGTAAGTGTATTCAAGGACCGGTCCAGCCTTCTATATATATATATATATATAAAGCTTCTATGTTTCAATTCCTCACCATTTTCAAGATCACTGCTTGCTGTTGGTGAATGGAAATCTTGTTGCTCAGGCTAAAAGACTGTCTAGACTTGGTCCTGCTTATACAGCTGAGTACTTGTTACACTGGATCAGTATAGACAATACTCTGTAAGGTAAACACAGCAGTAGCACAAATCTGTGTCCTGGACTCCAGGCCGTTGGCTCTTACCTGCACTGATACATTGTAACGTCACAGATGGTGAAGAGGAGTTTCTCCACCTTAGAAACATATTTTTTAATTGCTCCAATGCATCTAAAATAAAACAAGTTTGTAAACAGTCTTGATGATAAATCTCTCGTTTTGTGTCTACAGCTCCTATGCAGGCCTTTGTGTCTCCATGGTAACAGACTATAAACAAACCCTGTGTAGTCTGATCCTGCAGTCGTGCTCCCCTCCGTTTCTTGCTGGGTTATTATTATACTTATTCATATTTATTATCAGGGGTGGAGCTCCAGTCCCCTCCTCCGGAGCTCTGAACCCAACTCCAGCGATCTTAGAGGATTTACACTGATTCCAGTGCTCAGGAGCAGTGACATGTGCTGGATGGAAGAGAACTGAGGCCCCTCCTATAGGGACAGCTCCTTTAATTATTACAGTTCTGCTGGTTCAGGGTCTGTACAGAGGATGTTTTGCTATATTGCATACTCCAGAGCTGCACTCACAATTCTGCTGGTTGTTACATAGGTTGAAAAAGGACACATGTCCAGCAAGTTCGAGCTTGAAAACAGTCAGCAAGCTGGAGGACAGACACCCCCTACATCTCAGCTGAGCTCCTATACTGCTCCTTAGGCCTTATTCACACGAACGTGTCTTACGTCCGTGATACGCACGTGAAAATGTCGCACGGAACTATGTAAGTCAATGGGGCCGTTCAGACAATCCGTGATTTTCACGCAGTGTGTGTCCGCTGCGTAAAACTCACGACATGTCCTATACTTGGCCGTTTTTCGCGCATCACGCACCCATTGAAGTCAATGGGTGCATGAAAATCACGCGCAGCACATGAAGCAGTTCCGTGTGACGCGCGTGATTCGCGCAACGGTAGATCAAGGAATGAAGGAAAAAATAAAACCACCTCCTTCATTTCTTTTACGGAACATCAAAACCGCGTGTCATAAGCCTGGCGTATGCGTGAGAATTACGCTGCCGCGCAGCATTCACTTATGACACACGGAACTGCAATGCGCGCAAAGCGCACACGTTCGTGTGAATAAGGCCTTATAGATGTTCTATATGTGACCCGTAATCCTGGGTCAGAGGCGAGGGATCAATAACACAGATTATATATCCTGGTATATCCAATGTGAGGGAGGGTCCTATAGAAAACTAGAGACGCCCCTGGATAGAAGCGTACCCCCCATCAGTAGAGTCACAGGAAGAGTTCCCCCACAATTTAACTACCTCTCAGCTTCCAGGAAGATTCCGCTGTTTTGTATTGATCGGTCTTCTCTGTAAACGCAGCGCCACGTGCCGACCCTTCACCTCCACGAGCCGCGTGTTATCAACATCAAACACGGAAAACGTTTCATGTCCCGACAGTCGAGTCCGGAGTGTCCAAACCCAGAGCCAGGACTCAATAACCCTCACAGCTCTGACTTATATCACGACTCTGACTTATTACATCACAACTGTGACTTATTATATCACGACTGTGACTTATTATATCACAACTCTGACTTATTATATCACAACTCTGACTTATTACATCACAACTCTGACTTATTATATCACGACTCTGACTTATTATCTGAGAGCTCTGAATTATTATCTCTGTGTCCCTAAATAAATGAGACTTGTCTCTTACAGTTCTCGTCACCTTTATAAAAGGACAGAAACAATGGCGCCCCCTACACGCATCCGCAGTCATATGACCATTATAAGGGCTGGAGAGGATCAGTCACATGGTTTAGTGATCGACCAGTTATGTAAGAATATGGGTGCAGCTGGGCAGCTATAGGGGGTGCAGAGTTTGCAGTTGCACCTAAGACCTGTCAGTCTTGGCTCAGCTTCCTTTGTGAGCAGAAACGAGTTTGCTGGAGTTGGGTTTGGGAGGTGATGAGTTAGAGACAAGGGTTCCTGTACATGCAGCTAGTGATTGATTCATGCTGGGATTTCCTGCTGGGGGAGAGAGCAGCGCACTGTCAGGACACAGCGCAGAAGAAACCCGACTGTGAGAGAAGAACTGATGACTGGGCTTGTGGTGGAGACAAACTACATGAAGAGAGGGGTTCTATTTTAGAGGGTGGTCAGTGGTGTAGGTTGTCACGTTGGGTGTGTGGACCCACTGGGCCGTACCGCCTTGATGGTATAGCAGCTGGCCAACAGGATACCAAGTCAAAGTCTATAGATAGGATAGGTGTACCTGTGGTAACCTCTGACAGTAGCGAAGAGGCTCAGGTGGGACCTTGGCAGCAGGCGGACACCAGGCGCGGTGTAACCAGGAAGGCGTAGTACTCAGCACAACACGACGCCAACTCTAAACGGCACTGGAACAAGGAAGCACGGGATACAGGATACAGGTAGCAGGAACGGGAACACTGGGAACTGGAAAACACTAAGGGATCATTTGCAGAGATGAACATAGGTAACGACAACAACGCTCAGGCAATGCAGGAAGGGGCAGGGCCCTTCTTATAGTCCACGGTGATCATGGGTTAATTCGGTATCAAATTCAGGTGCGCGCACTGGCCCTTTAAGACCGCGCACCCTACAGGACACAGCATAGTGAAGATGCGAGCCAGCGCTCACTGATCCATGGCTGCGGCCATCAGGGGGTGAGTAATCCTGACGGTCCATGGTCATGGGTGTTACATAGGTAAAGGGGGTGCAGGGGATATACCTGGGCCTCCTACCTGAGGAAACACATGGGCTCGTGGGCCACATACGAGGACAGTGGAGCTATGAAGGGCACATAATGACTGGTGGGCATCTTGGACAGATTTCGCTTCACGCTCCACCTCTGCAGGGGTCGATTCTGACAGTAAGAACCTCCCAATACTCGACCCAATTCTCCCCCGCTCCTTGGGTCATATCTGGTGGTGACGGTCACATTAAGTGATATCACTCCGACCAATCACAATGAGAAGCGGAAAGCCAAGAACAGGAGTCCCCATGATGGGCGCCCACATATGGTGTGGACGGCGTCCTCAGTGTCTCCTCATCAAGGTTTGTGTCTCTGTTGATGAGCATTTGTCACAGTGTACCAGGAGTTTGTTTCTGAGTTCTCTCCTATGATTCCAGGCGCAACACAACGCACATGAAATATCTGCAGCGGTCTAAATTTGGCGCACGGCGGTCTATGCTGAGTCACGTTTCACTGATCGGAGACGTAAAAAAAAAGAGACTTGATAGTTCTCTGTACGCTCTTTACCTTTATCCTGCTGAAATGTAGAGAGAGGGTCACGGGGGGAGGGGCGAGACCTGCGCCAGAAAAACACAAAACTGGGGAGGGGGAAATTCTTGGCCTGTAAACGCAGCATGATGGGAGATCACACGGGGGGCAGTTATTATGTGAAGACACCTGTACATAAATATATGTATGAAGCAGAGCTGAAAGTGTTTCCATTTAATAACACACAGTGATAGAGATAATGTAGTAGTGTTACCTGCAGTCCTATGTAACACCACAGATAACACAGTAATAACTCCCTGAGTACAGATATTGTAGTAGATGTTACCTGCAGTCCTATGTAACACCACAGATAACACAGTGATAACTCTCTGAGTACAGATATTGTAGTAGATGTTACCTGCAGTCCTATGTAACACCACAGATAACAGTGATAACTCTCTGAGTACAGATAATGTAGTAGATGTTACCTGCAGTCCTATGTAACACCACAGATAACACAGTGATAACTCTCTGAGTACAGATAATGTAGTAGATGTTACCTGCAGTCCTATGTAACACCACAGATAAAATAGTGATAACCCTCTGATTACAGATAATGTATCAGTGTTACCTGCAGTCCTATGTAACACCACAGATAACACAGTGATAACTCTCTGAGTACAGATAATGTAGTAGATGTTACCTGCAGTCCTATGTAACACCACAGATAACACAGTGATAACTCTCTGAGTACAGATAATGTAGTAGATGTTACTTGCAGTCCTATGTAACACCACAGATAACACAGTGATAACTCTCTGAGTACAGATAATGTAGTAGATGTTACTTGCAGTCCTATGTAACACCACAGATAACACAGTGATAACTCCCTGAGTACAGATAATGTAGTAGATGTTACTTGCAGTCCTATGTAACACCACAGATAAAATAGTGATAACCCTCTGATTACAATTAATGTAGTAGATGTTACCTGCAGTCCTATGTAACACCACAGATAACACAGTGATAACTCTCTGAGTACAGATAATGTAGTAGATGTTACCTGCAGTCCTATGTAACACCACAGATAACACAGTGATAACTCCCTGAGTACAGATAATGTAGTAGTGTTACCTGCAGTCCTATGTAACACCACAGATAACACAGTGATAACTCTCTGCGTACAGATAATGTAGTAGTGTTACCTGCAGTCCTATGTAACACCACAGATAAAATAGTGATAACTCTCTGATTACAGATAATGTAGTAGATGTTACCTGCAGTCCTATGTAACACCACAGATAACACAGTGATAACTCTCTGAGTACAGATAATGTAGTAGTGTTACCTGCAGTCCTATGTAACACCACAGATAACACAGTAATAACTCTCTGAGTACAGATAATGTAGTAGTGTTACCTGAAGTCCTATGTAACACCACAGATAACACACAGTGATAACTCTCTGAGTACAGATAATGTAGTAGATGTGACCTGCAGTCCCATGTAACACCACAGATAACACAGTGATAACTCTCTGATTACAGATAATGTAGTAGATGTTACCTGCAGTCCTATGTAACACCACAGATAACACAGTGATAACTCTCTGAGTACAGATAATGTAGTAGATGTTACCTGCAGTCCTATGTAACACCACAGATAACACACAGTGATAACTCTCTGAGTACAGATAATGTAGTAGTGTTACCTGCAGTCCTATGTAACACCACAGATAACACAGTGATAACTCTCTGAGCACAGATAATATAGTGGATGTCGCCTGCAGTCCTATGTAACACCACAGATAACACAGTGATAACTCTCTGAGTACAGATAATGTAGTAGTGTTACCTGCAGTCCTATGTAACACCACAGATAAAATAGTGATAACTCTCTGAGTACAGATAATTTAGTAGTGTTACCTGCAGTCCTATGTAACACCACAGATAACACAGTGATAACTTTCGGAGTACAGATAATGTAGTAGTGTTACCTGCAGTCCTATGTAACCCCACAGATAACACAGTGATAACTCTCTGAGTACAGATAATGTAGTAAATGTTACCTGCAGTCCTATGTAACACCACAGATAACACACAGTGATAACTCTCTGAGTACAGATCATTTAGTAGTGTTACCTGCAGTCCTATGTAACACCACAGATAACACAGTGATAACTTTCGGAGTACAGATAATGTAGTAGTGTTACCTGCAGTCCTATGTAACCCCACAGATAACACAGTGATAACTCTCTGAGTACAGATAATGTAGTAGATGTTACCTGCAGTCCTATGTAACACCACAGATAACACAGTGATAACTTTCGGAGTACAGATAATGTAGTAGTGTTACCTGCAGTCCTATGTAACACCACAGATAACACAGTGATAACTCTCTGCGTACAGATAATGTAGTAGTGTTACCTGCAGTCCTATGTAACACCACAGATAAAATAGTGATAACTCTCTGATTACAGATAATGTAGTAGATGTTACCTGCAGTCCTATGTAACACCACAGATAACACAGTGATAACTCTCTGAGTACAGATAATGTAGTAGTGTTACCTGCAGTCCTATGTAACACCACAGATAACACAGTGATAACTCTCTGAGTACAGATAATGTAGTAGTGTTACCTGAAGTCCTATGTAACACCACAGATAACACACAGTGATAACTCTCTGAGTACAGATAATGTAGTAGATGTGACCTGCAGTCCCATGTAACACCACAGATAACACAGTGATAACTCTCTGATTACAGATAATGTAGTAGATGTGACCTGCAGTCCTATGTAACACCACAGATAACACAGTGATAACTCTCTGAGTACAGATAATGTAGTAGATGTTACCTGCAGTCCTATGTAACACCACGGATAACAGTGACAACTCTCTGATTACAGATAATGTAGTAATGTTACCCGCAGTCCTATGTAACACCACAGATAACACAGTGATAACTCTCTGAATACAGGTAATGTAGTAGTGTTACCTGCAGTCCTATGTAACACCACAGATAACACAGTGATAACTCTCTGATTACAGATAATGTAGTAGATATTACCTGCAGTCCTATGTAACACCACAGATAACACAGTGATAACTCTCTGCGTACAGATAATGTAGTAGATGTTGCCTGCAGTCCTATGTAACACCATAGATAACACAGGGCTAACTCTCTGAGTACAGATAATGTAGTAGATGTTACCTGCAGTCCTATGTAACACCACAGATAGCACAGTGATAACTCTGAGTACAGATAATGTAGTAGTGTTACCTGCAGTCCTATGTAACACCACAGATAACACAGTGATAACTCTCTGAGTACAGATAATGTAGTAGTGTTACCTGCAGTCCTATGTAACACCACAGATAACACAGTGATAATTCTCTGAGTACAGATAATGTAGTAGCTGTTACCTGCAGTCCTATGTAACACCACAGATAGCACAGTGATAACTCTGAGTACAGATAATGTAGTAGTGTTACCTGCAGTCCTATGTAACACCACAGATAACACAGTGATAACTCTCTGAGTACAGATAATGTAGTAGTGTTACCTGCAGTCCTATGTAACCCCACAGATAACACAGTGATAACTCTCTGAGTACAGATAATGTAGTAGTGTTACCTGCAGTCCTATGTAACACCACAGATAACACAGTGATAACTCTCTGAGTACAGATAATGTAGTAGTGTTACCTGAAGTCCTATGTAACACCACAGATAACACACAGTGATAACTCTCTGAGTACAGATAATGTAGTAGATGTGACCTGCAGTCCCATGTAACACCACAGATAACACAGTGATAACTCTCTGATTACAGATAATGTAGTAGATGTTACCTGCAGTCCTATGTAACACCACATATAACACAGTGGTAACTCTCTGAGTACAGATAATGTAGTAGATGTTACCTGCAGTCCTATGTAACACCACGGATAACAGTGACAACTCTCTGATTACAGATAATGTAGTAATGTTACCCGCAGTCCTATGTAACACCACAGATAACACAGTGATAACTCTCTGAATACAGGTAATGTAGTAGTGTTACCTGCAGTCCTATGTAACACCACAGATAACACAGTGATAACTCTCTGATTACAGATAATGTAGTAGATATTACCTGCAGTCCTATGTAACACCACAGATAACACAGTGATAACTCTCTGCGTACAGATAATGTAGTAGATGTTGCCTGCAGTCCTATGTAACACCATAGATAACACAGGGATAACTCTCTGAGTACAGATAATGTAGTAGATGTTACCTGCAGTCCTATGTAACACCACAGATAGCACAGTGATAACTCTGAGTACAGATAATGTAGTAGTGTTACCTGCAGTCCTATGTAACACCACAGATAACACAGTGATAACTCTCTGAGTACAGATAATGTAGTAGTGTTACCTGCAGTCCTATGTAACACCACAGATAACACAGTGATAATTCTCTGAGTACAGATAATGTAGTAGCTGTTACCTGCAGTCCTATGTAACACCACAGATAACACAGTGAGAATTCTCTGAGTACAGATAATGTAGTAGTGTTACCTGCAGTCCTATGTAACACCACAGAAAACACAGTGATAACTCTCTGAGTACAGATAATGTAGTAGATGTTACCTGCAGTCCTATGTAACACCACAGATAACAGTGATAACTCTCGGAGTACAGATAATGTAGCAGTGTTACCTGCAGTCCTATGTAACACAACAGATAACACAGTGATAACTCTCTGAGTACAGATAATGTAGTAGTGTTACCTGCAGTCCTATGTAACACCACAGATAAAATAGTGATAACTCTCTGATTACAGATAATGTAGTAGATGTTACCTGCAGTCCTATGTAACACCACAGATAACACAGTGATAACTCTCTGATTACAAATAATGTAGTAGATGTTACCTGCAGTCCTATGTAACACTACAGATAACACAGTGATAACACTCTGAGTACAGATAATGTAGTAGTGTTACCTGCAGTCCTATGTAACACCACAGATAACACAGTGATAACTCTCTGATTACAGATAATGTAGTAATGTTACCCGCAGTCCTATGTAACACCACAGATAACACAGTGATAACTCTCTGAATACAGGTAATGTAGTAGTGTTACCTGCAGTCCTATGTAACACTACAGATAACACAGTGATAACTCTCTGATTACAGATAATATAGTAGATGTTACCTGCAGTCCTATGTAACACCACAGATAACAGTGATAATTCTCTGAGTACAGATAATGTAGTAGATGTTACCTGCAGTCCTATGTAACACCGCAGATAACACAGTGATAACTCCCTGAGTACAGATAATGTAGTAGATGTTACCTGCAGTCCTATGTAACACCACAGATAACACACAGTGATAACTCTCTGAGTACAGATAATGTAGTAGTTTTACCTGCAGTCCTATGTAACACCACAGATAACACAGTGATAACTCTGAGTACAGATAATGTAGTAGATATTACCTGCAGTCCTATGTAACACCACAGATAACACAGTAATAACTCTCTGATTACAGATAATGTAGTAGATGTCACCTGCAGTCCTATGTAAACACCACAGATAACACAGTGATAACTCTCTGAGTACAGATAATGTAGTAGATGTTACCTGCAGTCCTATGTAACACCACAGATAGCACAGTGATAACTCTGAGTACAGATAATGTAGTAGATGTTAGCTGCAGTCCTATGTAACACCACAGATAACACAGTGATAACTCTCTGAGTACAGATAATGTAGTAGATGTTACCTGCAGTCCTATGTAACACCACAGATAACACACAGTGATAACTCTCTGAGTACAGATAATGTAGTAGATGTTACCTGCAGTCCTATGTAACACCACAGATAACACAGTGATAACTCTCTGATTACACATAATGTAGTAGATGTTACCTGCAGTCCTATGTAACACCACAGATAATACACAGTGATAACTCTCTGAGTACAGATAATGTAGTAGTGTCACCTGCAGTCCTATGTAACACCACAGATAACACAGTGATAACTCTCTGAGTACAGATAATGTAGTAGATGTTACCTGCAGTCCTATGTAACACCACAGATAACACAGTGATAACTCTCTGAGTACAGATAATGTAGTAGATGTTACCTGCAGTCCTATGTAACGCCACAGATAACACAGTGATAACTCTCTGAGTACAGATAATGTAGTAGATGTTACCTGCAGTCCTATGTAACACCACAGATAACACAGTGATAACTCTCTGAGTACAGATAATGTAGTAGATGTTACCTGCAGTCCTATGTAACACCACAGATAACACAGTGATAACTCTCTGAGTACAGATAATGTAGTAGATGTTACCTGCAGTCCTATGTAACACCACAGATAACACAGTGAGAATTCTCTGAGTACAGATAATGTAGTAGTGTTACCTGCAGTCCTATGTAACACCACAGATAACACAGTGATAACTCTCTGAGTACAGATAATGTAGTAGATATTACCTGCAGTCCTATGTAACACCACAGATAACATAACACACAGTGATAACTCTCTGAGTACAGATAATGTAGTAGTGTTACCTGCAGTCCTATGTAACACCACAGATAACACAGTAATAACTCTCTGATTACAGATAATGTAGTAGATGTCACCTGCAGTCCTATGTAACACCACAGATAACACAGTGATAACTCTCTGAGTACAGATAATGTAGTAGATGTTACCTGCAGTCCTATGTAACACCACAGATAACACAGTGATAACTCTCTGATTACACATAATGTAGTAGATGTTACCTGCAGTCCTATGTAACACCACAGATAATACACAGTGATAACTCTCTGACTACAGATAATGTAGTAGATATTACCTGCAGTCCTATGTAACACCACAGATAACACACAGTGATAACTCTCTGAGTACAGATAATGTAGTAGTGTCACCTGCAGTCCTATGTAACACCACAGATAACACAGTGATAACTCTCTGAGTACAGATAATGTAGTAGATGTCACCTGCAGTCCTATGTAACACCACAGATAACACAGTGATAACACTCTGAGTACAGATAATGTAGTAGATGTTACCTGCAGTCCTATGTAACACCACAGATAACACAGTGATAACTCTCTGAGTACAGATAATGTAGTAGATGTTACCTGCAGTCCTATGTAACGCCACAGATAACACAGTGATAACTCTCTGAGTACAGATAATGTAGTAGATGTTACCTGCAGTCCTATGTAACACCACAGATAACACAGTGATAACTCTCTGAGTACAGATAATGTAGTAGTGTTACTTGCAGTCCTATGTAACACCACAGATAATACACAGTGATAACTCTCTGACTACAGATAATGTAGTAGATAATACCTGCAGTCCTATGTAACACCACAGATAACACACAGTGATAACTCTCTGAGTACAGATAATGTAGTAGTGTCACCTGCAGTCCTATGTAACACCACAGATAACACAGTGATAACTCTCTGAGTACAGATAATGTAGTAGATGTTACCTGCAGTCCTATGTAACGCCACAGATAACACAGTGATAACTCTCTGATTACAGATAATGTAGTAGATGTTACCTGCAGTCCTATGTAACACCACAGATAACACACAGTGATAACTCTCTGAGTACAGATAATGTAGTAGATGTTACCTGCAGTCCTATGTAACACCACAGATAACACAGTGATAACTCTCTGAGTACAGATAATGTAGTAGATATTACCTGCAGTCCTATGTAACACCACAGATAACACAGTGATAACTCTATGATTACAGATAATGTAGTAGTGTTACCTGCAGTCCTATGTAACACCACAGATAACACAGTGATAACACTCTGAGTACAGATAATGTAGTAGTGTTACCTGCAGTCCTATGTAACACCACAGATAACAGTGACAACTCTCTGAGTGCAGATAATGTAGTAGTGTTAAATGCAGTCCTATGTAAAACCACAGATAACACAGTGATAACTCTCTGATTACAAATAATGTTGTAGATGTTACCTGCAGTCCTATGTAACACCACAGATAACACAGTGATAACTCTCTGATTACAGATAATGTAGTAGTGTTACCTGCAGTCCTATGTAACACCACAGATAACACAGTGATAACTCTCTGAGTACAGATAATGTAGTAGATATTACCTGCAGTCCTATGTAACACCACAGATAACACAGTGATAACGCGGAGTACAGATAATGTAGTAGATGTTACCTGCAGTCCTGTGTAACACCACAGATAACACACAGTGATAACTCTCTGAGTACAGATAATGTAGTAGTGTTAAATGCAGTCCTATGTAAAACCACAGATAACACAGTGATAACTCTCTGATTACAGATAATGTAGTAGATGTTACCTGCAGTCCTATGTAACACCACAGATAACACACAGTGATAACTCTCTGAGTACAGATAATGTAGTAGTGTTAAATGCAGTCCTATGTAAAACCACAGATAACACAGTGATAACTCTCTGAGTACAGATAATGTAGTAGATGTTACCTGCAGTCCTATGTAACACCACAGATAACACAGTGAGAATTCTCTGAGTACAGATAATGAAGTAGTGTTAACTGCAGTCCTATGTAACACCACAGATAACACAGTGATAACTCTCTGAGTACAGATAATGTAGTAGATATTACCTGCAGTCCTATGTAACACCACAGATAACACAGTGATAACTCTCTGAGTACAGATAATGTAGTAGTGTTGCCTGCAGTCCTATGTAACACCACAGATAACACACAGTGATAGCTCTCTGATTACAGATAATGTAGTAGTGTTACCTGCAGTCCTATGTAACACCACAGATAACACAGTGATAACTCTCTGAGTACAGATAATGTAGTAGATATTACCTGCAGTCCTATGTAACACCACAGATAACACAGTGATAACTCTCTGAGTACAGATAATGTAGTAGATGTTACCTGCAGTCCTATGTAACACCACAGATAACACAGTGATAACTCTCTGAGTACAGATAATGTAGTAGTGTTACCTGCAGTCCTATGTAACACCACAGATAACACAGTGATAACTCTCTGAGCACAGATAATGTAGTAGGTGTTACCTGCAGTCCTATGTAACACCACAGATAACACAGTGATAACTCTCTGAGTACAGATAATGTAGTAGATATTACCTGCAGTCCTATGTAATACCACAGATAACACAGTGATAACTCTCTGAGTACAGATAATGTAGTAGTTTTACCAGCAGTCCTATGTAACACCACAAATAACACAGTGATAACTCTCTGAGTACAGATAATGTAGTAGTGTTACCTGCAGTCCTATGTAACACCACAGATAACACAGTGATAACTCTCTGATTACAGATAATGTAGTAGTGTTACCTGCAGTCCTATGTAACACCACAGATAACACAGTGATAACTCCCTGAGTACAGATAATGTAGTAGATGTTACCTGCAGTCCTATGTAACACTACAGATAACACACAGTGATAACTCTCTGAGTACAGATAATGTAGTAGTGTTGCCTGCAGTCCTATGTAACACCACAGATAACACAGTGATAACTCTCTGAGTACAGATAATGTAGTAGATGTTACCTGCAGTCCTATGTAACACCACAGATAACACAGTGATAACTCTCTGAGTACAGATAATGTAGATGTTACCTGCAGTCCTATGTAACACCACAGATAACAGTGATAACTCTCTGATTACAGATAATGTAGTAGATGTTACCTGCAGTCCTATGTAACACCACAGATAACACAGTGATAACTCTCTGAGTACAGATAATGTAGTAGTGTTACCTGCAGCCCTATGTAACACCACAGATAACACACAGTGATAACTCTGAGTACAGATAATGTAGTAGATGTTACCTGCAGTCCTATGTAACACCACAGATAACACAGTGATAACTCTGAGTACAGATAATGTAGTAGATATTACCTGCAGTCCTATGTAACACCACAGATAACACAGTGATAGCTCTCTGATTACAGATAAAGTAGTAGTGTTACCTGCAGTCCTATGTAACCCCACAGATAAAATAGTGATAACTCTCTGAGTACAGATAATGTAGTAGATGTTACCTGCAGTCCTATGTAACACCACAGATAACACAGTGATAACTCTGAGTACAGATAATGTAGTAGATATTACCTGCAGTCCTATGTAACACCACAGATAACACAGTGATAACTCTCTGAGTACAGATAATGTAGTAGATGTTACCTGCAGTCCTATGTGACACCACAGTTAACACAGTGATATCTCTATGATTACAGATAATGTAGTAGATGTTACCTGCAGTCCTATGTAATACCACAGATAACAGTGATAATTCTCTGAGTACAGATAATGTAGTAGATGTTACCTGCAGTCCTATGTAACACCGCAGATAACACAGTGATAACTCCCTGAGTACAGATAATGTAGTAGTGTTACCTGCAGTCCTATGTAACACCACAGATAACACAGTGATAACTCTCTGAGTACAGATAATGTAGTAGATGTTACCTGCAGTCCTATGTAACACCACAGATAGCACAGTGATAACTCTGAGTACAGATAATGTAGTAGTGTTACCTGCAGTCCTATGTAACACCACAGATAACACACAGTGATAACTCTCTGAGTACAGATAATGTAGTAGTGTCACCTGCAGTCCTATGTAACACCACAGATAACACAGTGATAACTCTCTGAGTACAGATAATGTAGTAGATGTCACCTGCAGTCCTATGTAACACCACAGATAACACAGTGATAACACTCTGAGTACAGATAATGTAGTAGATGTTACCTGCAGTCCTATGTAACACCACAGATAACACAGTGATAACTCTCTGAGTACAGATAATGTAGTAGATGTTACCTGCAGTCCTATGTAACGCCACAGATAACACAGTGATAACTCTCTGAGTACAGATAATGTAGTAGATGTTACCTGCAGTCCTATGTAACACCACAGATAACACAGTGATAACTCTCTGAGTACAGATAATGTAGTAGATGTTACCTGCAGTCCTATGTAACACCACAGATAACACAGTGATAACTCTCTGAGTACAGATAATGTAGTAGTGTTACCTGCAGTCCTATGTAACACCACAGATAATACACAGTGATAACTCTCTGACTACAGATAATGTAGTAGATATTACCTGCAGTCCTATGTAACACCACAGATAACACACAGTGATAACTCTCTGAGTACAGATAATGTAGTAGTGTCACCTGCAGTCCTATGTAACACCACAGATAACACAGTGATAACTCTCTGAGTACAGATAATGTAGTAGATGTTACCTGCAGTCCTATGTAACGCCACAGATAACACAGTGATAACTCTCTGATTACAGATAATGTAGTAGATGTTACCTGCAGTCCTATGTAACACCACAGATAACACACAGTGATAACTCTCTGAGTACAGATAATGTAGTAGATGTTACCTGCAGTCCTATGTAACACCACAGATAACACAGTGATAACTCTCTGAGTACAAATAATGTAGTAGATATTACCTGCAGTCCTATGTAACACCACAGATAACACAGTGATAACTCTATGATTACAGATAATGTAGTAGTGTTACCTGCAGTCCTATGTAACACCACAGATAACAGTGACAACTCTCTGAGTACAGATAATGTAGTAGTGTTAAATGCAGTCCTATGTAAAACCACAGATAACACAGTGATAACTCTCTGATTACAGATAATGTAGTAGATGTTACCTGCAGTCCTGTGTAACACCACAGATAACACACAGTGATAACTCTCTGAGTACAGATAATGTAGTAGTGTTAAATGCAGTCCTATGTAAAACCACAGATAACACAGTGATAACTCTCTGATTACAGATAATGTAGTAGATGTTACCTGCAGTCCTATGTAACACCACAGATAACACACAGTGATAACTCTCTGAGTACAGATAATGTAGTAGTGTTAAATGCAGTCCTATGTAAAACCACAGATAACACAGTGATAACTCTCTGAGTACAGATAATGTAGTAGATGTTACCTGCAGTCCTATGTAACACCACAGATAACACAGTGAGAATTCTCTGAGTACAGATAATGTAGTAGTGTTAACTGCAGTCCTATGTAACACCACAGATAACACAGTGATAACTCTCTGAGTACAGATAATGTAGTAGATATTACCTGCAGTCCTATGTAACACCACAGATAACACAGTGATAACTCTCTGAGTACAGATAATGTAGTAGTGTTGCCTGCAGTCCTATGTAACACCACAGATAACACACAGTGATAGCTCTCTGATTACAGATAATGTAGTAGTGTTACCTGCAGTCCTATGTAACACCACAGATAACACAGTGATAACTCTCTGAGTACAGATAATGTAGTAGATATTACCTGCAGTCCTATGTAACACCACAGATAACACAGTGATAACTCTCTGAGTACAGATAATGTAGTAGATGTTACCTGCAGTCCTATGTAACACCACAGATAACACAGTGATAACTCTCTGAGTACAGATAATGTAGTAGTGTTACCTGCAGTCCTATGTAACACCACAGATAACACAGTGATAACTCTCTGAGCACAGATAATGTAGTAGGTGTTACCTGCAGTCCTATGTAACACCACAGATAACACAGTGATAACTCTCTGAGTACAGATAATGTAGTAGATATTACCTGCAGTCCTATGTAATACCACAGATAACACAGTGATAACTCTCTGAGTACAGATAATGTAGTAGTTTTACCAGCAGTCCTATGTAACACCACAAATAACACAGTGATAACTCTCTGAGTACAGATAATGTAGTAGTGTTACCTGCAGTCCTATGTAACACCACAGATAACACAGTGATAACTCTCTGATTACAGATAATGTAGTAGTGTTACCTGCAGTCCTATGTAACACCACAGATAACACAGTGATAACTCCCTGAGTACAGATAATGTAGTAGATGTTACCTGCAGTCCTATGTAACACTACAGATAACACACAGTGATAACTCTCTGAGTACAGATAATGTAGTAGTGTTGCCTGCAGTCCTATGTAACACCACAGATAACATAGTGATAACTCTCTGAGTACAGATAATGTAGTAGATGTTACCTGCAGTCCTATGTAACACCACAGATAACACAGTGATAACTCTCTGAGTACAGATAATGTAGAAGATGTTACCTGCGG
>NW_027462242.1:0-39156 GCF_050947455.1 Rhinoderma darwinii
AACAGATACTACACTTGATCTTAGCCAAAAGGCCGAGAAGCGATAACCCGAACGGGCCGCGCGTTGCCCGAGCCTGCCCGATACTGCTGTTCAGCCCTTGCAGCGATTCAGCCTACTTCTAGGCAATTCCATGGGGCCCTGCAGGCTCACACACTCACAGCTACACGGGAGGTGAATAAAGGCCGGAGAGGAAGCCAGACAGGATTTGCTTCTTTTGCTTGCACCACAATGCAGTGCTGAAAGAGGAGGAATCTACATAAAAACGCCTTCCTGGCAACGCCCAAATGCCCTGCTGCCATGCAGATAAACACTGGCAGCGGCAGCAAGTGCATGCCCACAGCCACCCCTTGTTCCTTCACACCTTGTATCAGCTGTAATCCAGTCCAGTCCAGTGCTGCCTGCTGAGCAGCACTGACCAACACTGCCTGGGCCCAGGCTTTTATCTCTGAGGCCCCATTATGATGTCAGAAAGCTGGCTCTGGAATCCTGAGGGCTCCACTATGACACGTGCAAAGTTCCGTCTGAACTTTATATAAGACGGTGAGGCTCAGTCAGTCACTCAGTGTTGCCTGAGAGGGCAACACTGCAACAGCCGGCCGCCAGGCTGTCTTTTTTTTGCACAGCTAGTTGCCTCCAGGAGGCCACAAGAGGGAGACAAGGGACTGCAAAATGGAAAATAGGCATCCACCAACTTTACAGACAACTTCTCCTTGCTCCTACAACCTCCATCCTTGCACAGTTTGTTATTCTTCTAGGTAACATAGTAACAAATCCAAATTGCTGCTCTCTTTGTAGGCAAGCAAGGCTTTGTTGCAACTGCAATTCTTACTTCTTCTTGAAATGTAGGGACGACAGTACATTCCATCACATCCATCTAGTGTACACAGGTAGGTCCATTGTGGCGGGCAGGCGAGCGGGCGGGCTGCTTTATTGGCTGTTTGCTGTTCCCCTACTCCACTCCACTATTTGACTGTTGTGCTGCATCAATCAATCAATCAATCAATCAATCAATCAATCAATCAATCAATCAATCAGTGGCTGGCTCAGGTGCAGCTCTTTAACTTACCTAAAAGGGAGGGCGGAGAGAAGACAAGGAAGGTGAATGAGGTGTTCCAATGTGAAATGCCGGAAACACAGAAACACAGACGACACACAACAAGAGGTGGCAATCTATTCATTAATTGCATTTAATCAATGAGCTCATTATCACTCATGCATTGTCCAACAGGTGTTGAAATAATGGGATTAAAAGGGGAGATCCCTTCAGAAAGACAGAAACAATAGCAAAGACAAAAAACACTTTTGGAATCTGCTTTTAGTCAACACATAAGGAAAGGGTGCACCGGTCCTGGAAATACTGCAATACCAGGTCAATGCGTGGAGTGGACAGAGCAAGCTCTATTTCCATCTCCCTGTTCTAAAAATCCATTTAATATATGGTCCCCAGATAGGGGACGTATCAGATATTAAACTGATAAGAACAGATACTACACTTGATCTTAGCCAAAAGGCCGAGAAGCGATAACCCGAACGGGCCGCGCGTTGCCCGAGCCTGCCCGATACTGCTGTTCAGCCCTTGCAGCGATTCAGCCTACTTCTAGGCAATTCCATGGGGCCCTGCAGGCTCACACACTCACAGCTACACGGGAGGTGAATAAAGGCCGGAGAGGAAGCCAGACAGGATTTGCTTCTTTTGCTTGCACCACAATGCAGTGCTGAAAGAGGAGGAATCTACATAAAAACGCCTTCCTGGCAACGCCCAAATGCCCTGCTGCCATGCAGATAAACACTGGCAGCGGCAGCAAGTGCATGCCCACAGCCACCCCTTGTTCCTTCACACCTTGTATCAGCTGTAATCCAGTCCAGTCCAGTGCTGCCTGCTGAGCAGCACTGACCAACACTGCTTGGGCCCAGGCTTTTATCTCTGAGGCCCCATTATGATGTCAGAAAGCTGGCTCTGGAATCCTGAGGGCTCCACTATGACACGTGCAAAGTTCCGTCTGAACTTTATATAAGACGGTGAGGCTCAGTCAGTCACTCAGTGTTGCCTGAGAGGGCAACACTGCAACAGCCGGCCGCCAGGCTGTCTTTTTTTTGCACAGCTAGTTGCCTCCAGGAGGCCACAAGAGGGAGACAAGGGACTGCAAAATGGAAAATAGGCATCCACCAACTTTACAGACAACTTCTCCTTGCTCCTACAACCTCCATCCTTGCACAGTTTGTTATTCTTCTAGGTAACATAGTAACAAATCCAAATTGCTGCTCTCTTTGTAGGCAAGCAAGGCTTTGTTGCAACTGCAATTCTTACTTCTTCTTGAAATGTAGGGACGACAGTACATTCCATCACATCCATCTAGTGTACACAGGTAGGTCCATTGTGGCGGGCAGGCGAGCGGGCGGGCTGCTTTATTGGCTGTTTGCTGTTCCCCTACTCCACTCCACTATTTGACTGTTGTGCTGCATCAATCAATCAATCAATCAATCAATCAATCAATCAATCAATCAATCAATCAATCAATCAATCAGTGGCTGGCTCAGGTGCAGCTCTTTAACTTACCTAAAAGGGAGGGCGGAGAGAAGACAAGGAAGGTGAATGAGGTGTTCCAATGTGAAATGCCGGAAACACAGAAACACAGACGACACACAACAAGAGGTGGCAATCTATTCATTAATTGCATTTAATCAATGAGCTCATTATCACTCATGCATTGTCCAACAGGTGTTGAAATAATGGGATTAAAAGGGGAGATCCCTTCAGAAAGACAGAAACAATAGCAAAGACAAAAAACACTTTTGGAATCTGCTTTTAGTCAACACATAAGGAAAGGGTACACCGGTCCTGGAAATACTGCAATACCAGGTCAATGCGTGGAGTGGACAGAGCAAGCTCTATTTCCATCTCCCTGTTCTAAAAATCCATTTAATATATGGTCCCCAGATAGGGGACGTATCAGATATTAAACTGATAAGAACAGATACTACACTTGATCTTAGCCAAAAGGCCGAGAAGCGATAACCCGAACGGGCCGCGCGTTGCCCGAGCCTGCCCGATACTGCTGTTCAGCCCTTGCAGCGATTCAGCCTACTTCTAGGCAATTCCATGGGGCCCTGCAGGCTCACACACTCACAGCTACACGGGAGGTGAATAAAGGCCGGAGAGGAAGCCAGACAGGATTTGCTTCTTTTGCTTGCACCACAATGCAGTGCTGAAAGAGGAGGAATCTACATAAAAACGCCTTCCTGGCAACGCCCAAATGCCCTGCTGCCATGCAGATAAACACTGGCAGCGGCAGCAAGTGCATGCCCACAGCCACCCCTTGTTCCTTCACACCTTGTATCAGCTGTAATCCAGTCCAGTCCAGTGCTGCCTGCTGAGCAGCACTGACCAACACTGCCTGGGCCCAGGCTTTTATCTCTGAGGCCCCATTATGATGTCAGAAAGCTGGCTCTGGAATCCTGAGGGCTCCACTATGACACGTGCAAAGTTCCGTCTGAACTTTATATAAGACGGTGAGGCTCAGTCAGTCACTCAGTGTTGCCTGAGAGGGCAACACTGCAACAGCCGGCCGCCAGGCTGTCTTTTTTTTGCACAGCTAGTTGCCTCCAGGAGGCCACAAGAGGGAGACAAGGGACTGCAAAATGGAAAATAGGCATCCACCAACTTTACAGACAACTTCTCCTTGCTCCTACAACCTCCATCCTTGCACAGTTTGTTATTCTTCTAGGTAACATAGTAACAAATCCAAATTGCTGCTCTCTTTGTAGGCAAGCAAGGCTTTGTTGCAACTGCAATTCTTACTTCTTCTTGAAATGTAGGGACGACAGTACATTCCATCACATCCATCTAGTGTACACAGGTAGGTCCATTGTGGCGGGCAGGCGAGCGGGCGGGCTGCTTTATTGGCTGTTTGCTGTTCCCCTACTCCACTCCACTATTTGACTGTTGTGCTGCATCAATCAATCAATCAATCAATCAATCAATCAATCAATCAATCAATCAGTGGCTGGCTCAGGTGCAGCTCTTTAACTTACCTAAAAGGGAGGGCGGAGAGAAGACAAGGAAGGTGAATGAGGTGTTCCAATGTGAAATGCCGGAAACACAGAAACACAGACGACACACAACAAGAGGTGGCAATCTATTCATTAATTGCATTTAATCAATGAGCTCATTATCACTCATGCATTGTCCAACAGGTGTTGAAATAATGGGATTAAAAGGGGAGATCCCTTCAGAAAGACAGAAACAATAGCAAAGACAAAAAACACTTTTGGAATCTGCTTTTAGTCAACACATAAGGAAAGGGTGCACCGGTCCTGGAAATACTGCAATACCAGGTCAATGCGTGGAGTGGACAGAGCAAGCTCTATTTCCATCTCCCTGTTCTAAAAATCCATTTAATATATGGTCCCCAGATAGGGGACGTATCAGATATTAAACTGATAAGAACAGATACTACACTTGATCTTAGCCAAAAGGCCGAGAAGCGATAACCCGAACGGGCCGCGCGTTGCCCGAGCCTGCCCGATACTGCTGTTCAGCCCTTGCAGCGATTCAGCCTACTTCTAGGCAATTCCATGGGGCCCTGCAGGCTCACACACTCACAGCTACACGGGAGGTGAATAAAGGCCGGAGAGGAAGCCAGACAGGATTTGCTTCTTTTGCTTGCACCACAATGCAGTGCTGAAAGAGGAGGAATCTACATAAAAACGCCTTCCTGGCAACGCCCAAATGCCCTGCTGCCATGCAGATAAACACTGGCAGCGGCAGCAAGTGCATGCCCACAGCCACCCCTTGTTCCTTCACACCTTGTATCAGCTGTAATCCAGTCCAGTCCAGTGCTGCCTGCTGAGCAGCACTGACCAACACTGCTTGGGCCCAGGCTTTTATCTCTGAGGCCCCATTATGATGTCAGAAAGCTGGCTCTGGAATCCTGAGGGCTCCACTATGACACGTGCAAAGTTCCGTCTGAACTTTATATAAGACGGTGAGGCTCAGTCAGTCACTCAGTGTTGCCTGAGAGGGCAACACTGCAACAGCCGGCCGCCAGGCTGTCTTTTTTTTGCACAGCTAGTTGCCTCCAGGAGGCCACAAGAGGGAGACAAGGGACTGCAAAATGGAAAATAGGCATCCACCAACTTTACAGACAACTTCTCCTTGCTCCTACAACCTCCATCCTTGCACAGTTTGTTATTCTTCTAGGTAACATAGTAACAAATCCAAATTGCTGCTCTCTTTGTAGGCAAGCAAGGCTTTGTTGCAACTGCAATTCTTACTTCTTCTTGAAATGTAGGGACGACAGTACATTCCATCACATCCATCTAGTGTACACAGGTAGGTCCATTGTGGCGGGCAGGCGAGCGGGCGGGCTGCTTTATTGGCTGTTTGCTGTTCCCCTACTCCACTCCACTATTTGACAGTTGTGCTGCATCAATCAATCAATCAATCAATCAATCAATCAATCAATCAATCAATCAGTGGCTGGCTCAGGTGCAGCTCTTTAACTTACCTAAAAGGGAGGGCGGAGAGAAGACAAGGAAGGTGAATGAGGTGTTCCAATGTGAAATGCCGGAAACACAGAAACACAGACGACACACAACAAGAGGTGGCAATCTATTCATTAATTGCATTTAATCAATGAGCTCATTATCACTCATGCATTGTCCAACAGGTGTTGAAATAATGGGATTAAAAGGGGAGATCCCTTCAGAAAGACAGAAACAATAGCAAAGACAAAAAACACTTTTGGAATCTGCTTTTAGTCAACACATAAGGAAAGGGTGCACCGGTCCTGGAAATACTGCAATACCAGGTCAATGCGTGGAGTGGACAGAGCAAGCTCTATTTCCATCTCCCTGTTCTAAAAATCCATTTAATATATGGTCCCCAGATAGGGGACGTATCAGATATTAAACTGATAAGAACAGATACTACACTTGATCTTAGCCAAAAGGCCGAGAAGCGATAACCCGAACGGGCCGCGCGTTGCCCGAGCCTGCCCGATACTGCTGTTCAGCCCTTGCAGCGATTCAGCCTACTTCTAGGCAATTCCATGGGGCCCTGCAGGCTCACACACTCACAGCTACACGGGAGGTGAATAAAGGCCGGAGAGGAAGCCAGACAGGATTTGCTTCTTTTGCTTGCACCACAATGCAGTGCTGAAAGAGGAGGAATCTACATAAAAACGCCTTCCTGGCAACGCCCAAATGCCCTGCTGCCATGCAGATAAACACTGGCAGCGGCAGCAAGTGCATGCCCACAGCCACCCCTTGTTCCTTCACACCTTGTATCAGCTGTAATCCAGTCCAGTCCAGTGCTGCCTGCTGAGCAGCACTGACCAACACTGCCTGGGCCCAGGCTTTTATCTCTGAGGCCCCATTATGATGTCAGAAAGCTGGCTCTGGAATCCTGAGGGCTCCACTATGACACGTGCAAAGTTCCGTCTGAACTTTATATAAGACGGTGAGGCTCAGTCAGTCACTCAGTGTTGCCTGAGAGGGCAACACTGCAACAGCCGGCCGCCAGGCTGTCTTTTTTTTGCACAGCTAGTTGCCTCCAGGAGGCCACAAGAGGGAGACAAGGGACTGCAAAATGGAAAATAGGCATCCACCAACTTTACAGACAACTTCTCCTTGCTCCTACAACCTCCATCCTTGCACAGTTTGTTATTCTTCTAGGTAACATAGTAACAAATCCAAATTGCTGCTCTCTTTGTAGGCAAGCAAGGCTTTGTTGCAACTGCAATTCTTACTTCTTCTTGAAATGTAGGGACGACAGTACATTCCATCACATCCATCTAGTGTACACAGGTAGGTCCATTGTGGCGGGCAGGCGAGCGGGCGGGCTGCTTTATTGGCTGTTTGCTGTTCCCCTACTCCACTCCACTATTTGACTGTTGTGCTGCATCAATCAATCAATCAATCAATCAATCAATCAATCAATCAATCAGTGGCTGGCTCAGGTGCAGCTCTTTAACTTACCTAAAAGGGAGGGCGGAGAGAAGACAAGGAAGGTGAATGAGGTGTTCCAATGTGAAATGCCGGAAACACAGAAACACAGACGACACACAACAAGAGGTGGCAATCTATTCATTAATTGCATTTAATCAATGAGCTCATTATCACTCATGCATTGTCCAACAGGTGTTGAAATAATGGGATTAAAAGGGGAGATCCCTTCAGAAAGACAGAAACAATAGCAAAGACAAAAAACACTTTTGGAATCTGCTTTTAGTCAACACATAAGGAAAGGGTACACCGGTCCTGGAAATACTGCAATACCAGGTCAATGCGTGGAGTGGACAGAGCAAGCTCTATTTCCATCTCCCTGTTCTAAAAATCCATTTAATATATGGTCCCCAGATAGGGGACGTATCAGATATTAAACTGATAAGAACAGATACTACACTTGATCTTAGCCAAAAGGCCGAGAAGCGATAACCCGAACGGGCCGCGCGTTGCCCGAGCCTGCCCGATACTGCTGTTCAGCCCTTGCAGCGATTCAGCCTACTTCTAGGCAATTCCATGGGGCCCTGCAGGCTCACACACTCACAGCTACACGGGAGGTGAATAAAGGCCGGAGAGGAAGCCAGACAGGATTTGCTTCTTTTGCTTGCACCACAATGCAGTGCTGAAAGAGGAGGAATCTACATAAAAACGCCTTCCTGGCAACGCCCAAATGCCCTGCTGCCATGCAGATAAACACTGGCAGCGGCAGCAAGTGCATGCCCACAGCCACCCCTTGTTCCTTCACACCTTGTATCAGCTGTAATCCAGTCCAGTCCAGTGCTGCCTGCTGAGCAGCACTGACCAACACTGCCTGGGCCCAGGCTTTTATCTCTGAGGCCCCATTATGATGTCAGAAAGCTGGCTCTGGAATCCTGAGGGCTCCACTATGACACGTGCAAAGTTCCGTCTGAACTTTATATAAGACGGTGAGGCTCAGTCAGTCACTCAGTGTTGCCTGAGAGGGCAACACTGCAACAGCCGGCCGCCAGGCTGTCTTTTTTTTGCACAGCTAGTTGCCTCCAGGAGGCCACAAGAGGGAGACAAGGGACTGCAAAATGGAAAATAGGCATCCACCAACTTTACAGACAACTTCTCCTTGCTCCTACAACCTCCATCCTTGCACAGTTTGTTATTCTTCTAGGTAACATAGTAACAAATCCAAATTGCTGCTCTCTTTGTAGGCAAGCAAGGCTTTGTTGCAACTGCAATTCTTACTTCTTCTTGAAATGTAGGGACGACAGTACATTCCATCACATCCATCTAGTGTACACAGGTAGGTCCATTGTGGCGGGCAGGCGAGCGGGCGGGCTGCTTTATTGGCTGTTTGCTGTTCCCCTACTCCACTCCACTATTTGACTGTTGTGCTGCATCAATCAATCAATCAATCAATCAATCAATCAATCAATCAATCAATCAGTGGCTGGCTCAGGTGCAGCTCTTTAACTTACCTAAAAGGGAGGGCGGAGAGAAGACAAGGAAGGTGAATGAGGTGTTCCAATGTGAAATGCCGGAAACACAGAAACACAGACGACACACAACAAGAGGTGGCAATCTATTCATTAATTGCATTTAATCAATGAGCTCATTATCACTCATGCATTGTCCAACAGGTGTTGAAATAATGGGATTAAAAGGGGAGATCCCTTCAGAAAGACAGAAACAATAGCAAAGACAAAAAACACTTTTGGAATCTGCTTTTAGTCAACACATAAGGAAAGGGTACACCGGTCCTGGAAATACTGCAATACCAGGTCAATGCGTGGAGTGGACAGAGCAAGCTCTATTTCCATCTCCCTGTTCTAAAAATCCATTTAATATATGGTCCCCAGATAGGGGACGTATCAGATATTAAACTGATAAGAACAGATACTACACTTGATCTTAGCCAAAAGGCCGAGAAGCGATAACCCGAACGGGCCGCGCGTTGCCCGAGCCTGCCCGATACTGCTGTTCAGCCCTTGCAGCGATTCAGCCTACTTCTAGGCAATTCCATGGGGCCCTGCAGGCTCACACACTCACAGCTACACGGGAGGTGAATAAAGGCCGGAGAGGAAGCCAGACAGGATTTGCTTCTTTTGCTTGCACCACAATGCAGTGCTGAAAGAGGAGGAATCTACATAAAAACGCCTTCCTGGCAACGCCCAAATGCCCTGCTGCCATGCAGATAAACACTGGCAGCGGCAGCAAGTGCATGCCCACAGCCACCCCTTGTTCCTTCACACCTTGTATCAGCTGTAATCCAGTCCAGTCCAGTGCTGCCTGCTGAGCAGCACTGACCAACACTGCCTGGGCCCAGGCTTTTATCTCTGAGGCCCCATTATGATGTCAGAAAGCTGGCTCTGGAATCCTGAGGGCTCCACTATGACACGTGCAAAGTTCCGTCTGAACTTTATATAAGACGGTGAGGCTCAGTCAGTCACTCAGTGTTGCCTGAGAGGGCAACACTGCAACAGCCGGCCGCCAGGCTGTCTTTTTTTTGCACAGCTAGTTGCCTCCAGGAGGCCACAAGAGGGAGACAAGGGACTGCAAAATGGAAAATAGGCATCCACCAACTTTACAGACAACTTCTCCTTGCTCCTACAACCTCCATCCTTGCACAGTTTGTTATTCTTCTAGGTAACATAGTAACAAATCCAAATTGCTGCTCTCTTTGTAGGCAAGCAAGGCTTTGTTGCAACTGCAATTCTTACTTCTTCTTGAAATGTAGGGACGACAGTACATTCCATCACATCCATCTAGTGTACACAGGTAGGTCCATTGTGGCGGGCAGGCGAGCGGGCGGGCTGCTTTATTGGCTGTTTGCTGTTCCCCTACTCCACTCCACTATTTGACTGTTGTGCTGCATCAATCAATCAATCAATCAATCAATCAATCAATCAATCAATCAATCAATCAGTGGCTGGCTCAGGTGCAGCTCTTTAACTTACCTAAAAGGGAGGGCGGAGAGAAGACAAGGAAGGTGAATGAGGTGTTCCAATGTGAAATGCCGGAAACACAGAAACACAGACGACACACAACAAGAGGTGGCAATCTATTCATTAATTGCATTTAATCAATGAGCTCATTATCACTCATGCATTGTCCAACAGGTGTTGAAATAATGGGATTAAAAGGGGAGATCCCTTCAGAAAGACAGAAACAATAGCAAAGACAAAAAACACTTTTGGAATCTGCTTTTAGTCAACACATAAGGAAAGGGTGCACCGGTCCTGGAAATACTGCAATACCAGGTCAATGCGTGGAGTGGACAGAGCAAGCTCTATTTCCATCTCCCTGTTCTAAAAATCCATTTAATATATGGTCCCCAGATAGGGGACGTATCAGATATTAAACTGATAAGAACAGATACTACACTTGATCTTAGCCAAAAGGCCGAGAAGCGATAACCCGAACGGGCCGCGCGTTGCCCGAGCCTGCCCGATACTGCTGTTCAGCCCTTGCAGCGATTCAGCCTACTTCTAGGCAATTCCATGGGGCCCTGCAGGCTCACACACTCACAGCTACACGGGAGGTGAATAAAGGCCGGAGAGGAAGCCAGACAGGATTTGCTTCTTTTGCTTGCACCACAATGCAGTGCTGAAAGAGGAGGAATCTACATAAAAACGCCTTCCTGGCAACGCCCAAATGCCCTGCTGCCATGCAGATAAACACTGGCAGCGGCAGCAAGTGCATGCCCACAGCCACCCCTTGTTCCTTCACACCTTGTATCAGCTGTAATCCAGTCCAGTCCAGTGCTGCCTGCTGAGCAGCACTGACCAACACTGCCTGGGCCCAGGCTTTTATCTCTGAGGCCCCATTATGATGTCAGAAAGCTGGCTCTGGAATCCTGAGGGCTCCACTATGACACGTGCAAAGTTCCGTCTGAACTTTATATAAGATGGTGAGGCTCAGTCAGTCACTCAGTGTTGCCTGAGAGGGCAACACTGCAACAGCCGGCCGCCAGGCTGTCTTTTTTTTGCACAGCTAGTTGCCTCCAGGAGGCCACAAGAGGGAGACAAGGGACTGCAAAATGGAAAATAGGCATCCACCAACTTTACAGACAACTTCTCCTTGCTCCTACAACCTCCATCCTTGCACAGTTTGTTATTCTTCTAGGTAACATAGTAACAAATCCAAATTGCTGCTCTCTTTGTAGGCAAGCAAGGCTTTGTTGCAACTGCAATTCTTACTTCTTCTTGAAATGTAGGGACGACAGTACATTCCATCACATCCATCTAGTGTACACAGGTAGGTCCATTGTGGCGGGCAGGCGAGCGGGCGGGCTGCTTTATTGGCTGTTTGCTGTTCCCCTACTCCACTCCACTATTTGACTGTTGTGCTGCATCAATCAATCAATCAATCAATCAATCAATCAATCAATCAATCAATCAATCAAGTGGCTGGCTCAGGTGCAGCTCTTTAACTTACCTAAAAGGGAGGGCGGAGAGAAGACAAGGAAGGTGAATGAGGTGTTCCAATGTGAAATGCCGGAAACACAGAAACACAGACGACACACAACAAGAGGTGGCAATCTATTCATTAATTGCATTTAATCAATGAGCTCATTATCACTCATGCATTGTCCAACAGGTGTTGAAATAATGGGATTAAAAGGGGAGATCCCTTCAGAAAGACAGAAACAATAGCAAAGACAAAAAACACTTTTGGAATCTGCTTTTAGTCAACACATAAGGAAAGGGTGCACCGGTCCTGGAAATACTGCAATACCAGGTCAATGCGTGGAGTGGACAGAGCAAGCTCTATTTCCATCTCCCTGTTCTAAAAATCCATTTAATATATGGTCCCCAGATAGGGGACGTATCAGATATTAAACTGATAAGAACAGATACTACACTTGATCTTAGCCAAAAGGCCGAGAAGCGATAACCCGAACGGGCCGCGCGTTGCCCGAGCCTGCCCGATACTGCTGTTCAGCCCTTGCAGCGATTCAGCCTACTTCTAGGCAATTCCATGGGGCCCTGCAGGCTCACACACTCACAGCTACACGGGAGGTGAATAAAGGCCGGAGAGGAAGCCAGACAGGATTTGCTTCTTTTGCTTGCACCACAATGCAGTGCTGAAAGAGGAGGAATCTACATAAAAACGCCTTCCTGGCAACGCCCAAATGCCCTGCTGCCATGCAGATAAACACTGGCAGCGGCAGCAAGTGCATGCCCACAGCCACCCCTTGTTCCTTCACACCTTGTATCAGCTGTAATCCAGTCCAGTCCAGTGCTGCCTGCTGAGCAGCACTGACCAACACTGCCTGGGCCCAGGCTTTTATCTCTGAGGCCCCATTATGATGTCAGAAAGCTGGCTCTGGAATCCTGAGGGCTCCACTATGACACGTGCAAAGTTCCGTCTGAACTTTATATAAGACGGTGAGGCTCAGTCAGTCACTCAGTGTTGCCTGAGAGGGCAACACTGCAACAGCCGGCCGCCAGGCTGTCTTTTTTTTGCACAGCTAGTTGCCTCCAGGAGGCCACAAGAGGGAGACAAGGGACTGCAAAATGGAAAATAGGCATCCACCAACTTTACAGACAACTTCTCCTTGCTCCTACAACCTCCATCCTTGCACAGTTTGTTATTATTCTTCTAGGTAACATAGTAACAAATCCAAATTGCTGCTCTCTTTGTAGGCAAGCAAGGCTTTGTTGCAACTGCAATTCTTACTTCTTCTTGAAATGTAGGGACGACAGTACATTCCATCACATCCATCTAGTGTACACAGGTAGGTCCATTGTGGCGGGCAGGCGAGCGGGCGGGCTGCTTTATTGGCTGTTTGCTGTTCCCCTACTCCACTCCACTATTTGACTGTTGTGCTGCATCAATCAATCAATCAATCAATCAATCAATCAATCAATCAATCAATCAGTGGCTGGCTCAGGTGCAGCTCTTTAACTTACCTAAAAGGGAGGGCGGAGAGAAGACAAGGAAGGTGAATGAGGTGTTCCAATGTGAAATGCCGGAAACACAGAAACACAGACGACACACAACAAGAGGTGGCAATCTATTCATTAATTGCATTTAATCAATGAGCTCATTATCACTCATGCATTGTCCAACAGGTGTTGAAATAATGGGATTAAAAGGGGAGATCCCTTCAGAAAGACAGAAACAATAGCAAAGACAAAAAACACTTTTGGAATCTGCTTTTAGTCAACACATAAGGAAAGGGTGCACCGGTCCTGGAAATACTGCAATACCAGGTCAATGCGTGGAGTGGACAGAGCAAGCTCTATTTCCATCTCCCTGTTCTAAAAATCCATTTAATATATGGTCCCCAGATAGGGGACGTATCAGATATTAAACTGATAAGAACAGATACTACACTTGATCTTAGCCAAAAGGCCGAGAAGCGATAACCCGAACGGGCCGCGCGTTGCCCGAGCCTGCCCGATACTGCTGTTCAGCCCTTGCAGCGATTCAGCCTACTTCTAGGCAATTCCATGGGGCCCTGCAGGCTCACACACTCACAGCTACACGGGAGGTGAATAAAGGCCGGAGAGGAAGCCAGACAGGATTTGCTTCTTTTGCTTGCACCACAATGCAGTGCTGAAAGAGGAGGAATCTACATAAAAACGCCTTCCTGGCAACGCCCAAATGCCCTGCTGCCATGCAGATAAACACTGGCAGCGGCAGCAAGTGCATGCCCACAGCCACCCCTTGTTCCTTCACACCTTGTATCAGCTGTAATCCAGTCCAGTCCAGTGCTGCCTGCTGAGCAGCACTGACCAACACTGCCTGGGCCCAGGCTTTTATCTCTGAGGCCCCATTATGATGTCAGAAAGCTGGCTCTGGAATCCTGAGGGCTCCACTATGACACGTGCAAAGTTCCGTCTGAACTTTATATAAGACGGTGAGGCTCAGTCAGTCACTCAGTGTTGCCTGAGAGGGCAACACTGCAACAGCCGGCCGCCAGGCTGTCTTTTTTTTGCACAGCTAGTTGCCTCCAGGAGGCCACAAGAGGGAGACAAGGGACTGCAAAATGGAAAATAGGCATCCACCAACTTTACAGACAACTTCTCCTTGCTCCTACAACCTCCATCCTTGCACAGTTTGTTATTCTTCTAGGTAACATAGTAACAAATCCAAATTGCTGCTCTCTTTGTAGGCAAGCAAGGCTTTGTTGCAACTGCAATTCTTACTTCTTCTTGAAATGTAGGGACGACAGTACATTCCATCACATCCATCTAGTGTACACAGGTAGGTCCATTGTGGCGGGCAGGCGAGCGGGCGGGCTGCTTTATTGGCTGTTTGCTGTTCCCCTACTCCACTCCACTATTTGACTGTTGTGCTGCATCAATCAATCAATCAATCAATCAATCAATCAATCAATCAATCAATCAATCAGTGGCTGGCTCAGGTGCAGCTCTTTAACTTACCTAAAAGGGAGGGCGGAGAGAAGACAAGGAAGGTGAATGAGGTGTTCCAATGTGAAATGCCGGAAACACAGAAACACAGACGACACACAACAAGAGGTGGCAATCTATTCATTAATTGCATTTAATCAATGAGCTCATTATCACTCATGCATTGTCCAACAGGTGTTGAAATAATGGGATTAAAAGGGGAGATCCCTTCAGAAAGACAGAAACAATAGCAAAGACAAAAAACACTTTTGGAATCTGCTTTTAGTCAACACATAAGGAAAGGGTGCACCGGTCCTGGAAATACTGCAATACCAGGTCAATGCGTGGAGTGGACAGAGCAAGCTCTATTTCCATCTCCCTGTTCTAAAAATCCATTTAATATATGGTCCCCAGATAGGGGACGTATCAGATATTAAACTGATAAGAACAGATACTACACTTGATCTTAGCCAAAAGGCCGAGAAGCGATAACCCGAACGGGCCGCGCGTTGCCCGAGCCTGCCCGATACTGCTGTTCAGCCCTTGCAGCGATTCAGCCTACTTCTAGGCAATTCCATGGGGCCCTGCAGGCTCACACACTCACAGCTACACGGGAGGTGAATAAAGGCCGGAGAGGAAGCCAGACAGGATTTGCTTCTTTTGCTTGCACCACAATGCAGTGCTGAAAGAGGAGGAATCTACATAAAAACGCCTTCCTGGCAACGCCCAAATGCCCTGCTGCCATGCAGATAAACACTGGCAGCGGCAGCAAGTGCATGCCCACAGCCACCCCTTGTTCCTTCACACCTTGTATCAGCTGTAATCCAGTCCAGTCCAGTGCTGCCTGCTGAGCAGCACTGACCAACACTGCCTGGGCCCAGGCTTTTATCTCTGAGGCCCCATTATGATGTCAGAAAGCTGGCTCTGGAATCCTGAGGGCTCCACTATGACACGTGCAAAGTTCCGTCTGAACTTTATATAAGACGGTGAGGCTCAGTCAGTCACTCAGTGTTGCCTGAGAGGGCAACACTGCAACAGCCGGCCGCCAGGCTGTCTTTTTTTTGCACAGCTAGTTGCCTCCAGGAGGCCACAAGAGGGAGACAAGGGACTGCAAAATGGAAAATAGGCATCCACCAACTTTACAGACAACTTCTCCTTGCTCCTACAACCTCCATCCTTGCACAGTTTGTTATTCTTCTAGGTAACATAGTAACAAATCCAAATTGCTGCTCTCTTTGTAGGCAAGCAAGGCTTTGTTGCAACTGCAATTCTTACTTCTTCTTGAAATGTAGGGACGACAGTACATTCCATCACATCCATCTAGTGTACACAGGTAGGTCCATTGTGGCGGGCAGGCGAGCGGGCGGGCTGCTTTATTGGCTGTTTGCTGTTCCCCTACTCCACTCCACTATTTGACTGTTGTGCTGCATCAATCAATCAATCAATCAATCAATCAATCAATCAATCAATCAATCAATCAATCAGTGGCTGGCTCAGGTGCAGCTCTTTAACTTACCTAAAAGGGAGGGCGGAGAGAAGACAAGGAAGGTGAATGAGGTGTTCCAATGTGAAATGCCGGAAACACAGAAACACAGACGACACACAACAAGAGGTGGCAATCTATTCATTAATTGCATTTAATCAATGAGCTCATTATCACTCATGCATTGTCCAACAGGTGTTGAAATAATGGGATTAAAAGGGGAGATCCCTTCAGAAAGACAGAAACAATAGCAAAGACAAAAAACACTTTTGGAATCTGCTTTTAGTCAACACATAAGGAAAGGGTGCACCGGTCCTGGAAATACTGCAATACCAGGTCAATGCGTGGAGTGGACAGAGCAAGCTCTATTTCCATCTCCCTGTTCTAAAAATCCATTTAATATATGGTCCCCAGATAGGGGACGTATCAGATATTAAACTGATAAGAACAGATACTACACTTGATCTTAGCCAAAAGGCCGAGAAGCGATAACCCGAACGGGCCGCGCGTTGCCCGAGCCTGCCCGATACTGCTGTTCAGCCCTTGCAGCGATTCAGCCTACTTCTAGGCAATTCCATGGGGCCCTGCAGGCTCACACACTCACAGCTACACGGGAGGTGAATAAAGGCCGGAGAGGAAGCCAGACAGGATTTGCTTCTTTTGCTTGCACCACAATGCAGTGCTGAAAGAGGAGGAATCTACATAAAAACGCCTTCCTGGCAACGCCCAAATGCCCTGCTGCCATGCAGATAAACACTGGCAGCGGCAGCAAGTGCATGCCCACAGCCACCCCTTGTTCCTTCACACCTTGTATCAGCTGTAATCCAGTCCAGTCCAGTGCTGCCTGCTGAGCAGCACTGACCAACACTGCCTGGGCCCAGGCTTTTATCTCTGAGGCCCCATTATGATGTCAGAAAGCTGGCTCTGGAATCCTGAGGGCTCCACTATGACACGTGCAAAGTTCCGTCTGAACTTTATATAAGACGGTGAGGCTCAGTCAGTCACTCAGTGTTGCCTGAGAGGGCAACACTGCAACAGCCGGCCGCCAGGCTGTCTTTTTTTTGCACAGCTAGTTGCCTCCAGGAGGCCACAAGAGGGAGACAAGGGACTGCAAAATGGAAAATAGGCATCCACCAACTTTACAGACAACTTCTCCTTGCTCCTACAACCTCCATCCTTGCACAGTTTGTTATTCTTCTAGGTAACATAGTAACAAATCCAAATTGCTGCTCTCTTTGTAGGCAAGCAAGGCTTTGTTGCAACTGCAATTCTTACTTCTTCTTGAAATGTAGGGACGACAGTACATTCCATCACATCCATCTAGTGTACACAGGTAGGTCCATTGTGGCGGGCAGGCGAGCGGGCGGGCTGCTTTATTGGCTGTTTGCTGTTCCCCTACTCCACTCCACTATTTGACTGTTGTGCTGCATCAATCAATCAATCAATCAATCAATCAATCAATCAATCAATCAATCAATCAATCAGTGGCTGGCTCAGGTGCAGCTCTTTAACTTACCTAAAAGGGAGGGCGGAGAGAAGACAAGGAAGGTGAATGAGGTGTTCCAATGTGAAATGCCGGAAACACAGAAACACAGACGACACACAACAAGAGGTGGCAATCTATTCATTAATTGCATTTAATCAATGAGCTCATTATCACTCATGCATTGTCCAACAGGTGTTGAAATAATGGGATTAAAAGGGGAGATCCCTTCAGAAAGACAGAAACAATAGCAAAGACAAAAAACACTTTTGGAATCTGCTTTTAGTCAACACATAAGGAAAGGGTGCACCGGTCCTGGAAATACTGCAATACCAGGTCAATGCGTGGAGTGGACAGAGCAAGCTCTATTTCCATCTCCCTGTTCTAAAAATCCATTTAATATATGGTCCCCAGATAGGGGACGTATCAGATATTAAACTGATAAGAACAGATACTACACTTGATCTTAGCCAAAAGGCCGAGAAGCGATAACCCGAACGGGCCGCGCGTTGCCCGAGCCTGCCCGATACTGCTGTTCAGCCCTTGCAGCGATTCGGCCTACTTCTAGGCAATTCCATGGGGCCCTGCAGGCTCACACACTCACAGCTACACGGGAGGTGAATAAAGGCCGGAGAGGAAGCCAGACAGGATTTGCTTCTTTTGCTTGCACCACAATGCAGTGCTGAAAGAGGAGGAATCTACATAAAAACGCCTTCCTGGCAACGCCCAAATGCCCTGCTGCCATGCAGATAAACACTGGCAGCGGCAGCAAGTGCATGCCCACAGCCACCCCTTGTTCCTTCACACCTTGTATCAGCTGTAATCCAGTCCAGTCCAGTGCTGCCTGCTGAGCAGCACTGACCAACACTGCCTGGGCCCAGGCTTTTATCTCTGAGGCCCCATTATGATGTCAGAAAGCTGGCTCTGGAATCCTGAGGGCTCCACTATGACACGTGCAAAGTTCCGTCTGAACTTTATATAAGACGGTGAGGCTCAGTCAGTCACTCAGTGTTGCCTGAGAGGGCAACACTGCAACAGCCGGCCGCCAGGCTGTCTTTTTTTTGCACAGCTAGTTGCCTCCAGGAGGCCACAAGAGGGAGACAAGGGACTGCAAAATGGAAAATAGGCATCCACCAACTTTACAGACAACTTCTCCTTGCTCCTACAACCTCCATCCTTGCACAGTTTGTTATTCTTCTAGGTAACATAGTAACAAATCCAAATTGCTGCTCTCTTTGTAGGCAAGCAAGGCTTTGTTGCAACTGCAATTCTTACTTCTTCTTGAAATGTAGGGACGACAGTACATTCCATCACATCCATCTAGTGTACACAGGTAGGTCCATTGTGGCGGGCAGGCGAGCGGGCGGGCTGCTTTATTGGCTGTTTGCTGTTCCCCTACTCCACTCCACTATTTGACTGTTGTGCTGCATCAATCAATCAATCAATCAATCAATCAATCAATCAATCAATCAATCAATCAATCAATCAGTGGCTGGCTCAGGTGCAGCTCTTTAACTTACCTAAAAGGGAGGGCGGAGAGAAGACAAGGAAGGTGAATGAGGTGTTCCAATGTGAAATGCCGGAAACACAGAAACACAGACGACACACAACAAGAGGTGGCAATCTATTCATTAATTGCATTTAATCAATGAGCTCATTATCACTCATGCATTGTCCAACAGGTGTTGAAATAATGGGATTAAAAGGGGAGATCCCTTCAGAAAGACAGAAACAATAGCAAAGACAAAAAACACTTTTGGAATCTGCTTTTAGTCAACACATAAGGAAAGGGTGCACCGGTCCTGGAAATACTGCAATACCAGGTCAATGCGTGGAGTGGACAGAGCAAGCTCTATTTCCATCTCCCTGTTCTAAAAATCCATTTAATATATGGTCCCCAGATAGGGGACGTATCAGATATTAAACTGATAAGAACAGATACTACACTTGATCTTAGCCAAAAGGCCGAGAAGCGATAACCCGAACGGGCCGCGCGTTGCCCGAGCCTGCCCGATACTGCTGTTCAGCCCTTGCAGCGATTCAGCCTACTTCTAGGCAATTCCATGGGGCCCTGCAGGCTCACACACTCACAGCTACACGGGAGGTGAATAAAGGCCGGAGAGGAAGCCAGACAGGATTTGCTTCTTTTGCTTGCACCACAATGCAGTGCTGAAAGAGGAGGAATCTACATAAAAACGCCTTCCTGGCAACGCCCAAATGCCCTGCTGCCATGCAGATAAACACTGGCAGCGGCAGCAAGTGCATGCCCACAGCCACCCCTTGTTCCTTCACACCTTGTATCAGCTGTAATCCAGTCCAGTCCAGTGCTGCCTGCTGAGCAGCACTGACCAACACTGCCTGGGCCCAGGCTTTTATCTCTGAGGCCCCATTATGATGTCAGAAAGCTGGCTCTGGAATCCTGAGGGCTCCACTATGACACGTGCAAAGTTCCGTCTGAACTTTATATAAGACGGTGAGGCTCAGTCAGTCACTCAGTGTTGCCTGAGAGGGCAACACTGCAACAGCCGGCCGCCAGGCTGTCTTTTTTTTGCACAGCTAGTTGCCTCCAGGAGGCCACAAGAGGGAGACAAGGGACTGCAAAATGGAAAATAGGCATCCACCAACTTTACAGACAACTTCTCCTTGCTCCTACAACCTCCATCCTTGCACAGTTTGTTATTCTTCTAGGTAACATAGTAACAAATCCAAATTGCTGCTCTCTTTGTAGGCAAGCAAGGCTTTGTTGCAACTGCAATTCTTACTTCTTCTTGAAATGTAGGGACGACAGTACATTCCATCACATCCATCTAGTGTACACAGGTAGGTCCATTGTGGCGGGCAGGCGAGCGGGCGGGCTGCTTTATTGGCTGTTTGCTGTTCCCCTACTCCACTCCACTATTTGACTGTTGTGCTGCATCAATCAATCAATCAATCAATCAATCAATCAATCAATCAATCAATCAGTGGCTGGCTCAGGTGCAGCTCTTTAACTTACCTAAAAGGGAGGGCGGAGAGAAGCCAAGGAAGGTGAATGAGGTGTTCCAATGTGAAATGCCGGAAACACAGAAACACAGACGACACACAACAAGAGGTGGCAATCTATTCATTAATTGCATTTAATCAATGAGCTCATTATCACTCATGCATTGTCCAACAGGTGTTGAAATAATGGGATTAAAAGGGGAGATCCCTTCAGAAAGACAGAAACAATAGCAAAGACAAAAAACACTTTTGGAATCTGCTTTTAGTCAACACATAAGGAAAGGGTGCACCGGTCCTGGAAATACTGCAATACCAGGTCAATGCGTGGAGTGGACAGAGCAAGCTCTATTTCCATCTCCCTGTTCTAAAAATCCATTTAATATATGGTCCCCAGATAGGGGACGTATCAGATATTAAACTGATAAGAACAGATACTACACTTGATCTTAGCCAAAAGGCCGAGAAGCGATAACCCGAACGGGCCGCGCGTTGCCCGAGCCTGCCCGATACTGCTGTTCAGCCCTTGCAGCGATTCAGCCTACTTCTAGGCAATTCCATGGGGCCCTGCAGGCTCACACACTCACAGCTACACGGGAGGTGAATAAAGGCCGGAGAGGAAGCCAGACAGGATTTGCTTCTTTTGCTTGCACCACAATGCAGTGCTGAAAGAGGAGGAATCTACATAAAAACGCCTTCCTGGCAACGCCCAAATGCCCTGCTGCCATGCAGATAAACACTGGCAGCGGCAGCAAGTGCATGCCCACAGCCACCCCTTGTTCCTTCACACCTTGTATCAGCTGTAATCCAGTCCAGTCCAGTGCTGCCTGCTGAGCAGCACTGACCAACACTGCCTGGGCCCAGGCTTTTATCTCTGAGGCCCCATTATGATGTCAGAAAGCTGGCTCTGGAATCCTGAGGGCTCCACTATGACACGTGCAAAGTTCCGTCTGAACTTTATATAAGATGGTGAGGCTCAGTCAGTCACTCAGTGTTGCCTGAGAGGGCAACACTGCAACAGCCGGCCGCCAGGCTGTCTTTTTTTTGCACAGCTAGTTGCCTCCAGGAGGCCACAAGAGGGAGACAAGGGACTGCAAAATGGAAAATAGGCATCCACCAACTTTACAGACAACTTCTCCTTGCTCCTACAACCTCCATCCTTGCACAGTTTGTTATTCTTCTAGGTAACATAGTAACAAATCCAAATTGCTGCTCTCTTTGTAGGCAAGCAAGGCTTTGTTGCAACTGCAATTCTTACTTCTTCTTGAAATGTAGGGACGACAGTACATTCCATCACATCCATCTAGTGTACACAGGTAGGTCCATTGTGGCGGGCAGGCGAGCGGGCGGGCTGCTTTATTGGCTGTTTGCTGTTCCCCTACTCCACTCCACTATTTGACTGTTGTGCTGCATCAATCAATCAATCAATCAATCAATCAATCAATCAATCAATCAATCAATCAATCAATCAATCAATCAATCAATCAATCAATCAATCAGTGGCTGGCTCAGGTGCAGCTCTTTAACTTACCTAAAAGGGAGGGCGGAGAGAAGACAAGGAAGGTGAATGAGGTGTTCCAATGTGAAATGCCGGAAACACAGAAACACAGACGACACACAACAAGAGGTGGCAATCTATTCATTAATTGCATTTAATCAATGAGCTCATTATCACTCATGCATTGTCCAACAGGTGTTGAAATAATGGGATTAAAAGGGGAGATCCCTTCAGAAAGACAGAAACAATAGCAAAGACAAAAAACACTTTTGGAATCTGCTTTTAGTCAACACATAAGGAAAGGGTGCACCGGTCCTGGAAATACTGCAATACCAGGTCAATGCGTGGAGTGGACAGAGCAAGCTCTATTTCCATCTCCCTGTTCTAAAAATCCATTTAATATATGGTCCCCAGATAGGGGACGTATCAGATATTAAACTGATAAGAACAGATACTACACTTGATCTTAGCCAAAAGGCCGAGAAGCGATAACCCGAACGGGCCGCGCGTTGCCCGAGCCTGCCCGATACTGCTGTTCAGCCCTTGCAGCGATTCGGCCTACTTCTAGGCAATTCCATGGGGCCCTGCAGGCTCACACACTCACAGCTACACGGGAGGTGAATAAAGGCCGGAGAGGAAGCCAGACAGGATTTGCTTCTTTTGCTTGCACCACAATGCAGTGCTGAAAGAGGAGGAATCTACATAAAAACGCCTTCCTGGCAACGCCCAAATGCCCTGCTGCCATGCAGATAAACACTGGCAGCGGCAGCAAGTGCATGCCCACAGCCACCCCTTGTTCCTTCACACCTTGTATCAGCTGTAATCCAGTCCAGTCCAGTGCTGCCTGCTGAGCAGCACTGACCAACACTGCCTGGGCCCAGGCTTTTATCTCTGAGGCCCCATTATGATGTCAGAAAGCTGGCTCTGGAATCCTGAGGGCTCCACTATGACACGTGCAAAGTTCCGTCTGAACTTTATATAAGACGGTGAGGCTCAGTCAGTCACTCAGTGTTGCCTGAGAGGGCAACACTGCAACAGCCGGCCGCCAGGCTGTCTTTTTTTTGCACAGCTAGTTGCCTCCAGGAGGCCACAAGAGGGAGACAAGGGACTGCAAAATGGAAAATAGGCATCCACCAACTTTACAGACAACTTCTCCTTGCTCCTACAACCTCCATCCTTGCACAGTTTGTTATTCTTCTAGGTAACATAGTAACAAATCCAAATTGCTGCTCTCTTTGTAGGCAAGCAAGGCTTTGTTGCAACTGCAATTCTTACTTCTTCTTGAAATGTAGGGACGACAGTACATTCCATCACATCCATCTAGTGTACACAGGTAGGTCCATTGTGGCGGGCAGGCGAGCGGGCGGGCTGCTTTATTGGCTGTTTGCTGTTCCCCTACTCCACTCCACTATTTGACTGTTGTGCTGCATCAATCAATCAATCAATCAATCAATCAATCAATCAATCAATCAATCAATCAATCAGTGGCTGGCTCAGGTGCAGCTCTTTAACTTACCTAAAAGGGAGGGCGGAGAGAAGACAAGGAAGGTGAATGAGGTGTTCCAATGTGAAATGCCGGAAACACAGAAACACAGACGACACACAACAAGAGGTGGCAATCTATTCATTAATTGCATTTAATCAATGAGCTCATTATCACTCATGCATTGTCCAACAGGTGTTGAAATAATGGGATTAAAAGGGGAGATCCCTTCAGAAAGACAGAAACAATAGCAAAGACAAAAAACACTTTTGGAATCTGCTTTTAGTCAACACATAAGGAAAGGGTGCACCGGTCCTGGAAATACTGCAATACCAGGTCAATGCGTGGAGTGGACAGAGCAAGCTCTATTTCCATCTCCCTGTTCTAAAAATCCATTTAATATATGGTCCCCAGATAGGGGACGTATCAGATATTAAACTGATAAGAACAGATACTACACTTGATCTTAGCCAAAAGGCCGAGAAGCGATAACCCGAACGGGCCGCGCGTTGCCCGAGCCTGCCCGATACTGCTGTTCAGCCCTTGCAGCGATTCAGCCTACTTCTAGGCAATTCCATGGGGCCCTGCAGGCTCACACACTCACAGCTACACGGGAGGTGAATAAAGGCCGGAGAGGAAGCCAGACAGGATTTGCTTCTTTTGCTTGCACCACAATGCAGTGCTGAAAGAGGAGGAATCTACATAAAAACGCCTTCCTGGCAACGCCCAAATGCCCTGCTGCCATGCAGATAAACACTGGCAGCGGCAGCAAGTGCATGCCCACAGCCACCCCTTGTTCCTTCACACCTTGTATCAGCTGTAATCCAGTCCAGTCCAGTGCTGCCTGCTGAGCAGCACTGACCAACACTGCCTGGGCCCAGGCTTTTATCTCTGAGGCCCCATTATGATGTCAGAAAGCTGGCTCTGGAATCCTGAGGGCTCCACTATGACACGTGCAAAGTTCCGTCTGAACTTTATATAAGACGGTGAGGCTCAGTCAGTCACTCAGTGTTGCCTGAGAGGGCAACACTGCAACAGCCGGCCGCCAGGCTGTCTTTTTTTTGCACAGCTAGTTGCCTCCAGGAGGCCACAAGAGGGAGACAAGGGACTGCAAAATGGAAAATAGGCATCCACCAACTTTACAGACAACTTCTCCTTGCTCCTACAACCTCCATCCTTGCACAGTTTGTTATTCTTCTAGGTAACATAGTAACAAATCCAAATTGCTGCTCTCTTTGTAGGCAAGCAAGGCTTTGTTGCAACTGCAATTCTTACTTCTTCTTGAAATGTAGGGACGACAGTACATTCCATCACATCCATCTAGTGTACACAGGTAGGTCCATTGTGGCGGGCAGGCGAGCGGGCGGGCTGCTTTATTGGCTGTTTGCTGTTCCCCTACTCCACTCCACTATTTGACTGTTGTGCTGCATCAATCAATCAATCAATCAATCAATCAATCAATCAATCAATCAATCAGTGGCTGGCTCAGGTGCAGCTCTTTAACTTACCTAAAAGGGAGGGCGGAGAGAAGACAAGGAAGGTGAATGAGGTGTTCCAATGTGAAATGCCGGAAACACAGAAACACAGACGACACACAACAAGAGGTGGCAATCTATTCATTAATTGCATTTAATCAATGAGCTCATTATCACTCATGCATTGTCCAACAGGTGTTGAAATAATGGGATTAAAAGGGGAGATCCCTTCAGAAAGACAGAAACAATAGCAAAGACAAAAAACACTTTTGGAATCTGCTTTTAGTCAACACATAAGGAAAGGGTGCACCGGTCCTGGAAATACTGCAATACCAGGTCAATGCGTGGAGTGGACAGAGCAAGCTCTATTTCCATCTCCCTGTTCTAAAAATCCATTTAATATATGGTCCCCAGATAGGGGACGTATCAGATATTAAACTGATAAGAACAGATACTACACTTGATCTTAGCCAAAAGGCCGAGAAGCGATAACCCGAACGGGCCGCGCGTTGCCCGAGCCTGCCCGATACTGCTGTTCAGCCCTTGCAGCGATTCAGCCTACTTCTAGGCAATTCCATGGGGCCCTGCAGGCTCACACACTCACAGCTACACGGGAGGTGAATAAAGGCCGGAGAGGAAGCCAGACAGGATTTGCTTCTTTTGCTTGCACCACAATGCAGTGCTGAAAGAGGAGGAATCTACATAAAAACGCCTTCCTGGCAACGCCCAAATGCCCTGCTGCCATGCAGATAAACACTGGCAGCGGCAGCAAGTGCATGCCCACAGCCACCCCTTGTTCCTTCACACCTTGTATCAGCTGTAATCCAGTCCAGTCCAGTGCTGCCTGCTGAGCAGCACTGACCAACACTGCCTGGGCCCAGGCTTTTATCTCTGAGGCCCCATTATGATGTCAGAAAGCTGGCTCTGGAATCCTGAGGGCTCCACTATGACACGTGCAAAGTTCCGTCTGAACTTTATATAAGACGGTGAGGCTCAGTCAGTCACTCAGTGTTGCCTGAGAGGGCAACACTGCAACAGCCGGCCGCCAGGCTGTCTTTTTTTTGCACAGCTAGTTGCCTCCAGGAGGCCACAAGAGGGAGACAAGGGACTGCAAAATGGAAAATAGGCATCCACCAACTTTACAGACAACTTCTCCTTGCTCCTACAACCTCCATCCTTGCACAGTTTGTTATTCTTCTAGGTAACATAGTAACAAATCCAAATTGCTGCTCTCTTTGTAGGCAAGCAAGGCTTTGTTGCAACTGCAATTCTTACTTCTTCTTGAAATGTAGGGACGACAGTACATTCCATCACATCCATCTAGTGTACACAGGTAGGTCCATTGTGGCGGGCAGGCGAGCGGGCGGGCTGCTTTATTGGCTGTTTGCTGTTCCCCTACTCCACTCCACTATTTGACTGTTGTGCTGCATCAATCAATCAATCAATCAATCAATCAATCAATCAATCAATCAATCAGTGGCTGGCTCAGGTGCAGCTCTTTAACTTACCTAAAAGGGAGGGCGGAGAGAAGACAAGGAAGGTGAATGAGGTGTTCCAATGTGAAATGCCGGAAACACAGAAACACAGACGACACACAACAAGAGGTGGCAATCTATTCATTAATTGCATTTAATCAATGAGCTCATTATCACTCATGCATTGTCCAACAGGTGTTGAAATAATGGGATTAAAAGGGGAGATCCCTTCAGAAAGACAGAAACAATAGCAAAGACAAAAAACACTTTTGGAATCTGCTTTTAGTCAACACATAAGGAAAGGGTGCACCGGTCCTGGAAATACTGCAATACCAGGTCAATGCGTGGAGTGGACAGAGCAAGCTCTATTTCCATCTCCCTGTTCTAAAAATCCATTTAATATATGGTCCCCAGATAGGGGACGTATCAGATATTAAACTGATAAGAACAGATACTACACTTGATCTTAGCCAAAAGGCCGAGAAGCGATAACCCGAACGGGCCGCGCGTTGCCCGAGCCTGCCCGATACTGCTGTTCAGCCCTTGCAGCGATTCAGCCTACTTCTAGGCAATTCCATGGGGCCCTGCAGGCTCACACACTCACAGCTACACGGGAGGTGAATAAAGGCCGGAGAGGAAGCCAGACAGGATTTGCTTCTTTTGCTTGCACCACAATGCAGTGCTGAAAGAGGAGGAATCTACATAAAAACGCCTTCCTGGCAACGCCCAAATGCCCTGCTGCCATGCAGATAAACACTGGCAGCGGCAGCAAGTGCATGCCCACAGCCACCCCTTGTTCCTTCACACCTTGTATCAGCTGTAATCCAGTCCAGTCCAGTGCTGCCTGCTGAGCAGCACTGACCAACACTGCCTGGGCCCAGGCTTTTATCTCTGAGGCCCCATTATGATGTCAGAAAGCTGGCTCTGGAATCCTGAGGGCTCCACTATGACACGTGCAAAGTTCCGTCTGAACTTTATATAAGACGGTGAGGCTCAGTCAGTCACTCAGTGTTGCCTGAGAGGGCAACACTGCAACAGGCGGCCGCCAGGCTGTCTTTTTTTTGCACAGCTAGTTGCCTCCAGGAGGCCACAAGAGGGAGACAAGGGACTGCAAAATGGAAAATAGGCATCCACCAACTTTACAGACAACTTCTCCTTGCTCCTACAACCTCCATCCTTGCACAGTTTGTTATTCTTCTAGGTAACATAGTAACAAATCCAAATTGCTGCTCTCTTTGTAGGCAAGCAAGGCTTTGTTGCAACTGCAATTCTTACTTCTTCTTGAAATGTAGGGACGACAGTACATTCCATCACATCCATCTAGTGTACACAGGTAGGTCCATTGTGGCGGGCAGGCGAGCGGGCGGGCTGCTTTATTGGCTGTTTGCTGTTCCCCTACTCCACTCCACTATTTGACTGTTGTGCTGCATCAATCAATCAATCAATCAATCAATCAATCAATCAATCAGTGGCTGGCTCAGGTGCAGCTCTTTAACTTACCTAAAAGGGAGGGCGGAGAGAAGACAAGGAAGGTGAATGAGGTGTTCCAATGTGAAATGCCGGAAACACAGAAACACAGACGACACACAACAAGAGGTGGCAATCTATTCATTAATTGCATTTAATCAATGAGCTCATTATCACTCATGCATTGTCCAACAGGTGTTGAAATAATGGGATTAAAAGGGGAGATCCCTTCAGAAAGACAGAAACAATAGCAAAGACAAAAAACACTTTTGGAATCTGCTTTTAGTCAACACATAAGGAAAGGGTGCACCGGTCCTGGAAATACTGCAATACCAGGTCAATGCGTGGAGTGGACAGAGCAAGCTCTATTTCCATCTCCCTGTTCTAAAAATCCATTTAATATATGGTCCCCAGATAGGGGACGTATCAGATATTAAACTGATAAGAACAGATACTACACTTGATCTTAGCCAAAAGGCCGAGAAGCGATAACCCGAACGGGCCGCGCGTTGCCCGAGCCTGCCCGATACTGCTGTTCAGCCCTTGCAGCGATTCAGCCTACTTCTAGGCAATTCCATGGGGCCCTGCAGGCTCACACACTCACAGCTACACGGGAGGTGAATAAAGGCCGGAGAGGAAGCCAGACAGGATTTGCTTCTTTTGCTTGCACCACAATGCAGTGCTGAAAGAGGAGGAATCTACATAAAAACGCCTTCCTGGCAACGCCCAAATGCCCTGCTGCCATGCAGATAAACACTGGCAGCGGCAGCAAGTGCATGCCCACAGCCACCCCTTGTTCCTTCACACCTTGTATCAGCTGTAATCCAGTCCAGTCCAGTGCTGCCTGCTGAACAGCACTGACCAACACTGCCTGGGCCCAGGCTTTTATCTCTGAGGCCCCATTATGATGTCAGAAAGCTGGCTCTGGAATCCTGAGGGCTCCACTATGACACGTGCAAAGTTCCGTCTGAACTTTATATAAGACGGTGAGGCTCAGTCAGTCACTCAGTGTTGCCTGAGAGGGCAACACTGCAACAGCCGGCCGCCAGGCTGTCTTTTTTTTGCACAGCTAGTTGCCTCCAGGAGGCCACAAGAGGGAGACAAGGGACTGCAAAATGGAAAATAGGCATCCACCAACTTTACAGACAACTTCTCCTTGCTCCTACAACCTCCATCCTTGCACAGTTTGTTATTCTTCTAGGTAACATAGTAACAAATCCAAATTGCTGCTCTCTTTGTAGGCAAGCAAGGCTTTGTTGCAACTGCAATTCTTACTTCTTCTTGAAATGTAGGGACGACAGTACATTCCATCACATCCATCTAGTGTACACAGGTAGGTCCATTGTGGCGGGCAGGCGAGCGGGCGGGCTGCTTTATTGGCTGTTTGCTGTTCCCCTACTCCACTCCACTATTTGACTGTTGTGCTGCATCAATCAATCAATCAATCAATCAATCAATCAATCAATCAATCAATCAATCAATCAATCAATCAGTGGCTGGCTCAGGTGCAGCTCTTTAACTTACCTAAAAGGGAGGGCGGAGAGAAGACAAGGAAGGTGAATGAGGTGTTCCAATGTGAAATGCCGGAAACACAGAAACACAGACGACACACAACAAGAGGTGGCAATCTATTCATTAATTGCATTTAATCAATGAGCTCATTATCACTCATGCATTGTCCAACAGGTGTTGAAATAATGGGATTAAAAGGGGAGATCCCTTCAGAAAGACAGAAACAATAGCAAAGACAAAAAACACTTTTGGAATCTGCTTTTAGTCAACACATAAGGAAAGGGTGCACCGGTCCTGGAAATACTGCAATACCAGGTCAATGCGTGGAGTGGACAGAGCAAGCTCTATTTCCATCTCCCTGTTCTAAAAATCCATTTAATATATGGTCCCCAGATAGGGGACGTATCAGATATTAAACTGATAAGAACAGATACTACACTTGATCTTAGCCAAAAGGCCGAGAAGCGATAACCCGAACGGGCCGCGCGTTGCCCGAGCCTGCCCGATACTGCTGTTCAGCCCTTGCAGCGATTCAGCCTACTTCTAGGCAATTCCATGGGGCCCTGCAGGCTCACACACTCACAGCTACACGGGAGGTGAATAAAGGCCGGAGAGGAAGCCAGACAGGATTTGCTTCTTTTGCTTGCACCACAATGCAGTGCTGAAAGAGGAGGAATCTACATAAAAACGCCTTCCTGGCAACGCCCAAATGCCCTGCTGCCATGCAGATAAACACTGGCAGCGGCAGCAAGTGCATGCCCACAGCCACCCCTTGTTCCTTCACACCTTGTATCAGCTGTAATCCAGTCCAGTCCAGTGCTGCCTGCTGAGCAGCACTGACCAACACTGCCTGGGCCCAGGCTTTTATCTCTGAGGCCCCATTATGATGTCAGAAAGCTGGCTCTGGAATCCTGAGGGCTCCACTATGACACGTGCAAAGTTCCGTCTGAACTTTATATAAGACGGTGAGGCTCAGTCAGTCACTCAGTGTTGCCTGAGAGGGCAACACTGCAACAGCCGGCCGCCAGGCTGTCTTTTTTTTGCACAGCTAGTTGCCTCCAGGAGGCCACAAGAGGGAGACAAGGGACTGCAAAATGGAAAATAGGCATCCACCAACTTTACAGACAACTTCTCCTTGCTCCTACAACCTCCATCCTTGCACAGTTTGTTATTCTTCTAGGTAACATAGTAACAAATCCAAATTGCTGCTCTCTTTGTAGGCAAGCAAGGCTTTGTTGCAACTGCAATTCTTACTTCTTCTTGAAATGTAGGGACGACAGTACATTCCATCACATCCATCTAGTGTACACAGGTAGGTCCATTGTGGCGGGCAGGCGAGCGGGCGGGCTGCTTTATTGGCTGTTTGCTGTTCCCCTACTCCACTCCACTATTTGACTGTTGTGCTGCATCAATCAATCAATCAATCAATCAATCAATCAATCAATCAATCAATCAATCAATCAGTGGCTGGCTCAGGTGCAGCTCTTTAACTTACCTAAAAGGGAGGGCGGAGAGAAGACAAGGAAGGTGAATGAGGTGTTCCAATGTGAAATGCCGGAAACACAGAAACACAGACGACACACAACAAGAGGTGGCAATCTATTCATTAATTGCATTTAATCAATGAGCTCATTATCACTCATGCATTGTCCAACAGGTGTTGAAATAATGGGATTAAAAGGGGAGATCCCTTCAGAAAGACAGAAACAATAGCAAAGACAAAAAACACTTTTGGAATCTGCTTTTAGTCAACACATAAGGAAAGGGTGCACCGGTCCTGGAAATACTGCAATACCAGGTCAATGCGTGGAGTGGACAGAGCAAGCTCTATTTCCATCTCCCTGTTCTAAAAATCCATTTAATATATGGTCCCCAGATAGGGGACGTATCAGATATTAAACTGATAAGAACAGATACTACACTTGATCTTAGCCAAAAGGCCGAGAAGCGATAACCCGAACGGGCCGCGCGTTGCCCGAGCCTGCCCGATACTGCTGTTCAGCCCTTGCAGCGATTCAGCCTACTTCTAGGCAATTCCATGGGGCCCTGCAGGCTCACACACTCACAGCTACACGGGAGGTGAATAAAGGCCGGAGAGGAAGCCAGACAGGATTTGCTTCTTTTGCTTGCACCACAATGCAGTGCTGAAAGAGGAGGAATCTACATAAAAACGCCTTCCTGGCAACGCCCAAATGCCCTGCTGCCATGCAGATAAACACTGGCAGCGGCAGCAAGTGCATTCCCACAGCCACCCCTTGTTCCTTCACACCTTGTATCAGCTGTAATCCAGTCCAGTCCAGTGCTGCCTGCTGAGCAGCACTGACCAACACTGCCTGGGCCCAGGCTTTTATCTCTGAGGCCCCATTATGATGTCAGAAAGCTGGCTCTGGAATCCTGAGGGCTCCACTATGACACGTGCAAAGTTCCGTCTGAACTTTATATAAGACGGTGAGGCTCAGTCAGTCACTCAGTGTTGCCTGAGAGGGCAACACTGCAACAGCCGGCCGCCAGGCTGTCTTTTTTTTGCACAGCTAGTTGCCTCCAGGAGGCCACAAGAGGGAGACAAGGGACTGCAAAATGGAAAATAGGCATCCACCAACTTTACAGACAACTTCTCCTTGCTCCTACAACCTCCATCCTTGCACAGTTTGTTATTCTTCTAGGTAACATAGTAACAAATCCAAATTGCTGCTCTCTTTGTAGGCAAGCAAGGCTTTGTTGCAACTGCAATTCTTACTTCTTCTTGAAATGTAGGGACGACAGTACATTCCATCACATCCATCTAGTGTACACAGGTAGGTCCATTGTGGCGGGCAGGCGAGCGGGCGGGCTGCTTTATTGGCTGTTTGCTGTTCCCCTACTCCACTCCACCATTTGACTGTTGTGCTGCATCAATCAATCAATCAATCAATCAATCAATCAATCAATCAATCAATCAATCAATCAATCAATCAGTGGCTGGCTCAGGTGCAGCTCTTTAACTTACCTAAAAGGGAGGGCGGAGAGAAGACAAGGAAGGTGAATGAGGTGTTCCAATGTGAAATGCCGGAAACACAGAAACACAGACGACACACAACAAGAGGTGGCAATCTATTCATTAATTGCATTTAATCAATGAGCTCATTATCACTCATGCATTGTCCAACAGGTGTTGAAATAATGGGATTAAAAGGGGAGATCCCTTCAGAAAGACAGAAACAATAGCAAAGACAAAAAACACTTTTGGAATCTGCTTTTAGTCAACACATAAGGAAAGGGTGCACCGGTCCTGGAAATACTGCAATACCAGGTCAATGCGTGGAGTGGACAGAGCAAGCTCTATTTCCATCTCCCTGTTCTAAAAATCCATTTAATATATGGTCCCCAGATAGGGGACGTATCAGATATTAAACTGATAAGAACAGATACTACACTTGATCTTAGCCAAAAGGCCGAGAAGCGATAACCCGAACGGGCCGCGCGTTGCCCGAGCCTGCCCGATACTGCTGTTCAGCCCTTGCAGCGATTCAGCCTACTTCTAGGCAATTCCATGGGGCCCTGCAGGCTCACACACTCACAGCTACACGGGAGGTGAATAAAGGCCGGAGAGGAAGCCAGACAGGATTTGCTTCTTTTGCTTGCACCACAATGCAGTGCTGAAAGAGGAGGAATCTACATAAAAACGCCTTCCTGGCAACGCCCAAATGCCCTGCTGCCATGCAGATAAACACTGGCAGCGGCAGCAAGTGCATGCCCACAGCCACCCCTTGTTCCTTCACACCTTGTATCAGCTGTAATCCAGTCCAGTCCAGTGCTGCCTGCTGAGCAGCACTGACCAACACTGCCTGGGCCCAGGCTTTTATCTCTGAGGCCCCATTATGATGTCAGAAAGCTGGCTCTGGAATCCTGAGGGCTCCACTATGACACGTGCAAAGTTCCGTCTGAACTTTATATAAGACGGTGAGGCTCAGTCAGTCACTCAGTGTTGCCTGAGAGGGCAACACTGCAACAGCCGGCCGCCAGGCTGTCTTTTTTTTGCACAGCTAGTTGCCTCCAGGAGGCCACAAGAGGGAGACAAGGGACTGCAAAATGGAAAATAGGCATCCACCAACTTTACAGACAACTTCTCCTTGCTCCTACAACCTCCATCCTTGCACAGTTTGTTATTCTTCTAGGTAACATAGTAACAAATCCAAATTGCTGCTCTCTTTGTAGGCAAGCAAGGCTTTGTTGCAACTGCAATTCTTACTTCTTCTTGAAATGTAGGGACGACAGTACATTCCATCACATCCATCTAGTGTACACAGGTAGGTCCATTGTGGCGGGCAGGCGAGCGGGCGGGCTGCTTTATTGGCTGTTTGCTGTTCCCCTACTCCACTCCACTATTTGACTGTTGTGCTGCATCAATCAATCAATCAATCAATCAATCAATCAATCAATCAATCAATCAATCAATCAGTGGCTGGCTCAGGTGCAGCTCTTTAACTTACCTAAAAGGGAGGGCGGAGAGAAGACAAGGAAGGTGAATGAGGTGTTCCAATGTGAAATGCCGGAAACACAGAAACACAGACGACACACAACAAGAGGTGGCAATCTATTCATTAATTGCATTTAATCAATGAGCTCATTATCACTCATGCATTGTCCAACAGGTGTTGAAATAATGGGATTAAAAGGGGAGATCCCTTCAGAAAGACAGAAACAATAGCAAAGACAAAAAACACTTTTGGAATCTGCTTTTAGTCAACACATAAGGAAAGGGTGCACCGGTCCTGGAAATACTGCAATACCAGGTCAATGCGTGGAGTGGACAGAGCAAGCTCTATTTCCATCTCCCTGTTCTAAAAATCCATTTAATATATGGTCCCCAGATAGGGGACGTATCAGATATTAAACTGATAAGAACAGATACTACACTTGATCTTAGCCAAAAGGCCGAGAAGCGATAACCCGAACGGGCCGCGCGTTGCCCGAGCCTGCCCGATACTGCTGTTCAGCCCTTGCAGCGATTCAGCCTACTTCTAGGCAATTCCATGGGGCCCTGCAGGCTCACACACTCACAGCTACACGGGAGGTGAATAAAGGCCGGAGAGGAAGCCAGACAGGATTTGCTTCTTTTGCTTGCACCACAATGCAGTGCTGAAAGAGGAGGAATCTACATAAAAACGCCTTCCTGGCAACGCCCAAATGCCCTGCTGCCATGCAGATAAACACTGGCAGCGGCAGCAAGTGCATGCCCACAGCCACCCCTTGTTCCTTCACACCTTGTATCAGCTGTAATCCAGTCCAGTCCAGTGCTGCCTGCTGAGCAGCACTGACCAACACTGCCTGGGCCCAGGCTTTTATCTCTGAGGCCCCATTATGATGTCAGAAAGCTGGCTCTGGAATCCTGAGGGCTCCACTATGACACATGCAAAGTTCCGTCTGAACTTTATATAAGACGGTGAGGCTCAGTCAGTCACTCAGTGTTGCCTGAGAGGGCAACACTGCAACAGCCGGCCGCCAGGCTGTCTTTTTTTTGCACAGCTAGTTGCCTCCAGGAGGCCACAAGAGGGAGACAAGGGACTGCAAAATGGAAAATAGGCATCCACCAACTTTACAGACAACTTCTCCTTGCTCCTACAACCTCCATCCTTGCACAGTTTGTTATTCTTCTAGGTAACATAGTAACAAATCCAAATTGCTGCTCTCTTTGTAGGCAAGCAAGGCTTTGTTGCAACTGCAATTCTTACTTCTTCTTGAAATGTAGGGACGACAGTACATTCCATCACATCCATCTAGTGTACACAGGTAGGTCCATTGTGGCGGGCAGGCGAGCGGGCGGGCTGCTTTATTGGCTGTTTGCTGTTCCCCTACTCCACTCCACTATTTGACTGTTGTGCTGCATCAATCAATCAATCAATCAATCAATCAATCAATCAATCAATCAATCAATCAGTGGCTGGCTCAGGTGCAGCTCTTTAACTTACCTAAAAGGGAGGGCGGAGAGAAGACAAGGAAGGTGAATGAGGTGTTCCAATGTGAAATGCCGGAAACACAGAAACACAGACGACACACAACAAGAGGTGGCAATCTATTCATTAATTGCATTTAATCAATGAGCTCATTATCACTCATGCATTGTCCAACAGGTGTTGAAATAATGGGATTAAAAGGGGAGATCCCTTCAGAAAGACAGAAACAATAGCAAAGACAAAAAACACTTTTGGAATCTGCTTTTAGTCAACACATAAGGAAAGGGTGCACCGGTCCTGGAAATACTGCAATACCAGGTCAATGCGTGGAGTGGACAGAGCAAGCTCTATTTCCATCTCCCTGTTCTAAAAATCCATTTAATATATGGTCCCCAGATAGGGGACGTATCAGATATTAAACTGATAAGAACAGATACTACACTTGATCTTAGCCAAAAGGCCGAGAAGCGATAACCCGAACGGGCCGCGCGTTGCCCGAGCCTGCCCGATACTGCTGTTCAGCCCTTGCAGCGATTCAGCCTACTTCTAGGCAATTCCATGGGGCCCTGCAGGCTCACACACTCACAGCTACACGGGAGGTGAATAAAGGCCGGAGAGGAAGCCAGACAGGATTTGCTTCTTTTGCTTGCACCACAATGCAGTGCTGAAAGAGGAGGAATCTACATAAAAACGCCTTCCTGGCAACGCCCAAATGCCCTGCTGCCATGCAGATAAACACTGGCAGCGGCAGCAAGTGCATGCCCACAGCCACCCCTTGTTCCTTCACACCTTGTATCAGCTGTAATCCAGTCCAGTCCAGTGCTGCCTGCTGAGCAGCACTGACCAACACTGCCTGGGCCCAGGCTTTTATCTCTGAGGCCCCATTATGATGTCAGAAAGCTGGCTCTGGAATCCTGAGGGCTCCACTATGACACGTGCAAAGTTCCGTCTGAACTTTATATAAGACGGTGAGGCTCAGTCAGTCACTCAGTGTTGCCTGAGAGGGCAACACTGCAACAGCCGGCCGCCAGGCTGTCTTTTTTTTGCACAGCTAGTTGCCTCCAGGAGGCCACAAGAGGGAGACAAGGGACTGCAAAATGGAAAATAGGCATCCACCAACTTTACAGACAACTTCTCCTTGCTCCTACAACCTCCATCCTTGCACAGTTTGTTATTCTTCTAGGTAACATAGTAACAAATCCAAATTGCTGCTCTCTTTGTAGGCAAGCAAGGCTTTGTTGCAACTGCAATTCTTACTTCTTCTTGAAATGTAGGGACGACAGTACATTCCATCACATCCATCTAGTGTACACAGGTAGGTCCATTGTGGCGGGCAGGCGAGCGGGCGGGCTGCTTTATTGGCTGTTTGCTGTTCCCCTACTCCACTCCACTATTTGACTGTTGTGCTGCATCAATCAATCAATCAATCAATCAATCAATCAGTGGCTGGCTCAGGTGCAGCTCTTTAACTTACCTAAAAGGGAGGGCGGAGAGAAGACAAGGAAGGTGAATGAGGTGTTCCAATGTGAAATGCCGGAAACACAGAAACACAGACGACACACAACAAGAGGTGGCAATCTATTCATTAATTGCATTTAATCAATGAGCTCATTATCACTCATGCATTGTCCAACAGGTGTTGAAATAATGGGATTAAAAGGGGAGATCCCTTCAGAAAGACAGAAACAATAGCAAAGACAAAAAACACTTTTGGAATCTGCTTTTAGTCAACACATAAGGAAAGGGTGCACCGGTCCTGGAAATACTGCAATACCAGGTCAATGCGTGGAGTGGACAGAGCAAGCTCTATTTCCATCTCCCTGTTCTAAAAATCCATTTAATATATGGTCCCCAGATAGGGGACGTATCAGATATTAAACTGATAAGAACAGATACTACACTTGATCTTAGCCAAAAGGCCGAGAAGCGATAACCCGAACGGGCCGCGCGTTGCCCGAGCCTGCCCGATACTGCTGTTCAGCCCTTGCAGCGATTCAGCCTACTTCTAGGCAATTCCATGGGGCCCTGCAGGCTCACACACTCACAGCTACACGGGAGGTGAATAAAGGCCGGAGAGGAAGCCAGACAGGATTTGCTTCTTTTGCTTGCACCACAATGCAGTGCTGAAAGAGGAGGAATCTACATAAAAACGCCTTCCTGGCAACGCCCAAATGCCCTGCTGCCATGCAGATAAACACTGGCAGCGGCAGCAAGTGCATGCCCACAGCCACCCCTTGTTCCTTCACACCTTGTATCAGCTGTAATCCAGTCCAGTCCAGTGCTGCCTGCTGAGCAGCACTGACCAACACTGCCTGGGCCCAGGCTTTTATCTCTGAGGCCCCATTATGATGTCAGAAAGCTGGCTCTGGAATCCTGAGGGCTCCACTATGACACGTGCAAAGTTCCGTCTGAACTTTATATAAGACGGTGAGGCTCAGTCAGTCACTCAGTGTTGCCTGAGAGGGCAACACTGCAACAGCCGGCCGCCAGGCTGTCTTTTTTTTGCACAGCTAGTTGCCTCCAGGAGGCCACAAGAGGGAGACAAGGGACTGCAAAATGGAAAATAGGCATCCACCAACTTTACAGACAACTTCTCCTTGCTCCTACAACCTCCATCCTTGCACAGTTTGTTATTCTTCTAGGTAACATAGTAACAAATCCAAATTGCTGCTCTCTTTGTAGGCAAGCAAGGCTTTGTTGCAACTGCAATTCTTACTTCTTCTTGAAATGTAGGGACGACAGTACATTCCATCACATCCATCTAGTGTACACAGGTAGGTCCATTGTGGCGGGCAGGCGAGCGGGCGGGCTGCTTTATTGGCTGTTTGCTGTTCCCCTACTCCACTCCACTATTTGACTGTTGTGCTGCATCAATCAATCAATCAATCAATCAATCAATCAATCAATCAATCAATCAATCAATCAATCAGTGGCTGGCTCAGGTGCAGCTCTTTAACTTACCTAAAAGGGAGGGCGGAGAGAAGACAAGGAAGGTGAATGAGGTGTTCCAATGTGAAATGCCGGAAACACAGAAACACAGACGACACACAACAAGAGGTGGCAATCTATTCATTAATTGCATTTAATCAATGAGCTCATTATCACTCATGCATTGTCCAACAGGTGTTGAAATAATGGGATTAAAAGGGGAGATCCCTTCAGAAAGACAGAAACAATAGCAAAGACAAAAAACACTTTTGGAATCTGCTTTTAGTCAACACATAAGGAAAGGGTGCACCGGTCCTGGAAATACTGCAATACCAGGTCAATGCGTGGAGTGGACAGAGCAAGCTCTATTTCCATCTCCCTGTTCTAAAAATCCATTTAATATATGGTCCCCAGATAGGGGACGTATCAGATATTAAACTGATAAGAACAGATACTACACTTGATCTTAGCCAAAAGGCCGAGAAGCGATAACCCGAACGGGCCGCGCGTTGCCCGAGCCTGCCCGATACTGCTGTTCAGCCCTTGCAGCGATTCAGCCTACTTCTAGGCAATTCCATGGGGCCCTGCAGGCTCACACACTCACAGCTACACGGGAGGTGAATAAAGGCCGGAGAGGAAGCCAGACAGGATTTGCTTCTTTTGCTTGCACCACAATGCAGTGCTGAAAGAGGAGGAATCTACATAAAAACGCCTTCCTGGCAACGCCCAAATGCCCTGCTGCCATGCAGATAAACACTGGCAGCGGCAGCAAGTGCATGCCCACAGCCACCCCTTGTTCCTTCACACCTTGTATCAGCTGTAATCCAGTCCAGTCCAGTGCTGCCTGCTGAGCAGCACTGACCAACACTGCCTGGGCCCAGGCTTTTATCTCTGAGGCCCCATTATGATGTCAGAAAGCTGGCTCTGGAATCCTGAGGGCTCCACTATGACACGTGCAAAGTTCCGTCTGAACTTTATATAAGACGGTGAGGCTCAGTCAGTCACTCAGTGTTGCCTGAGAGGGCAACACTGCAACAGCCGGCCGCCAGGCTGTCTTTTTTTTGCACAGCTAGTTGCCTCCAGGAGGCCACAAGAGGGAGACAA